>NC_034593.1:144451324-144456396 GCF_900095145.1 Mus pahari | reverse complement strand
CCACAGTCATCTATAGGATAGAACACAGAGCCCCCAATGGAGGAGCTAGAGAAATTACCCAAGGAACTGAAGGGGTCTGCAACCCTATAGGTGAAACAACAATATGAACTAATCAGTACCCCCAGAGCTCGTGTCTCTAGCTGCATATATAGCAGAAGATGGTCTAGTCAGCCATTGTTGGGAAGAGATGCCCCTTGGTCTTGCAAACTTTATCTACCCCAGTACAGGGCAATGTCAGGGCCAAGAAGTGGGAGTGGGTAGGCAGAGGAGCAGGGTGGGGGGAGGGTATAGGGGACATTCAGGATAGCATTTGAAATGTAAATGAAGAAAATATTCAATAAAATAAGTTAAAAAATATGAAAAAAATAAATTGACTCAAACTGATAATACAAGAAAAAAGAATATAATAATATTGAGTCATATTAATCTATTGGATTTTAAGGAAATTTTCTTTTTGAGTTGACATCACATTGCTCACAGCTGCACACATGTACATTAGGGCATATGGTCCTCACACGGCTCATACTGCACACATGTACAGTAGGGCATATGTTCCTCACAATGCTCACAGATGTACACATGTGAAGTAGGGCATATGCTCCTCACATTGCTCACAGCTGCACACATGTGCAGTAGGGTAGGTAGTTAAGGGACTGTGTAGGATGTGAAGAGGGTCAGAATCATCTTCCTGGAGAGAGCAGTAAGAAAATTATCTGAAATTAAGTTCAAGCTTCATGCTTCAGAAGGTTATTTTAATACAAATAAAGGATCTTGAATTTGAAGGTGTCCCTTATATCCTTTTTATTAACCTCTACAATTTCTCATTCTACCCTTAAATAATTGTAAAATATATATTTTACAGATTGTTTTAAGTCTTAACACAAAAATCAAGTCTTAACACTTGATTATCTCTCAAAAAGTATCACTTTAGGTTTCTATCAGAGTCCAGAGTAAAACATTTGGACAGATCCATCAGTGACAGACATTGTATATTCCCTGCTAGAGCTCCCTTAGGAGTCTTCCCCTTTCTGTCATAGAAAATGTATGCACATGAAAAAGTAATTAAAATTTGTGACCATGAGAATGTAGATGCTAACACTTCTGAATTAAAACTTTAGTGAAATTAAGTAATATACAGTCTAAACCACATAAATACTTTTGCATTCAGATAAACATAAAAATTTATTTCAAACACATATCCATTGTTCTGGCAGTTGGGCTATTTCTGCTCAATAAACATATGCCTCTGAATATTACTTATAGCTAGGAGACAATGACAGCATCAATCTACTCTCTCTCTCTCTCTTCTTTCTCTCTGTCTCTCTATCTCTCTCTGTCTCTCTGTCTCTCTTGTGGATGTAAGATCCGAGAAGATGCAGTTCCATAAATAAGTAGATAGGAGTGGCATGCTAGTTTAGCAGAGCCACTCAAACAGTTGAACTCCTTCCAAGTTATATGGCCACAATCACATCGCTATCTATCATCAGAATTATTTTTAATGACCCACCAGCTGTCAGCTCAATTAGGACTTCTTTCAACTGTATTAAAGACAAAGAATTGAAACCAATTTCAGAATCATTATTCAGTTATTAGAGTCGTTTTCTTTCTCAACACAGTTCCAATGTTTTTAGCCAAGCTACTGTTTGCAGCCAGAGGCTTCCCCACAAGTGACTGACAGGCTCCATCCTCCCTTTTTCAAGTGTGGCAAAGACAAGAGCAGCCTGCATGAGTGTTTTCAGGAATGTACTTTAAGTTTAGAATATAGAAATTATTTTTTGAAATTACTCACATGTCCATAGTATACATATTCCAGTTTGAAATGAGCTGTTTAGAATTTTGCTCCTTAGAAGATAATTATTGTTCAACATTATGTGAGAGCAAGTTTTCCATACTGAAACACAGTCACATGGGACCTGTGTTTCTGGATAGTCAAGGTCACCTTTCCCAGGCTCCTCAGCACACAAAGAGTTGGAAGCCTTGATGTTGAGAAGAGAACCCATACTTCCCTGCTTTGGACTTGGGTTTGGGCTGTGTCTGTGGAGGAAGTGAGACTTCCTTTGACTGATACTGAGGCTAGTTCATTAAAGGAAAGTTTTGTCTAGTCTGGGAGGCATACAGCACAATAGCCAGCTTACAAAGGATGTGAACAGGTTTTCTGAGTTGACAGTCTCATTTGAGATCCAAGATAACAGGCCCTCACAACTTGTGGATCTCCATTGCCCTTGGAGAGGACCTAAGGAAGGGCCTCAGAACTAAAACAGATGATCATAAAATTGTAAGACATTACATTTTAGAATGCTTTATTATTTAATTATAAAAAGGAGTAGACTTATCAGAATAAACAGTAACTAAAACTATTCAATGTCCACTATATTCAAATTTATAAAAGTTTTATCTGCTCTTCATTGCAATTTATTTTTGAACATTTTGTGAAATGAGAGGTACAGTTGTAATGCACAGAAGCATATTGAATGGTTGTTTCATTTCTAAAAATACAGCTTGACCTTTACAAATTCTAGTTTATTATTGTCATTATTTCATTGATTTTGGGAATGAAATCTGAGACCTCACACATGTAGACAAACCTTCTGTCATGGAGTCACATTTCTGTACCCTTCATTTATATTGGAAAGGGTCTTGCACCTATATAGAATTACCAGAACTTCTTATGTTTAATGTCATTTACATATTTTATTTTTTTCTTTGAAGCTATACTTGCACTTTATTTCAGAGGTCCAATAGTTCTTGAACAGTAAATGAGTAAGTAAATGAGTAACAGCAGCCTCAGGTCATACCCTCTGCTCCCTGTCCACTGCTCCCAGGGGTTTTAGCTGCATGCCATTGAGAACTCTGTTTCTGACATGATTAGTACTTGTTCTATGGGCTTTGTTGTTTTGTTTTGTTTGTAAATTTAGACACTACCTTTTAGCTACAGCAAAACTCTGCGTGCTCAGGAATCTCTTGGACTGCCCTGATCAACCACAGAAAGTAGATGTCTCATGCCTAGTTCCAGGTTATTTCTATTAGATAGTTAATAGTTCTTGGAAGGAAACATTGCTAACCCAAGTAGCGTAGCTTTATTAAAATATACTTATACATATTTATGTATAATATATGTAGTTTTAGATAAATAAAAACAAGATGATTCCTCATGGCTCTTTTTCAAACATCCTTACTGTTATTTTCCACTCCTTCCTTGGCTTTTGTATTGACCCTCCGTACCCCTTGCCCAACTAAAGGTCCTTCCTTTTCACATTTTCTCTTTCATATCCCTCAAATCCTGTGAGTTCCCATGATCCCATTTTACTTTCCTGGTTTCTGCCATCATTCCAGGATATATATTCCCATCTGAAGGTTTAGAGCTAGGAGTCACAGATGAGAGATGATATGCTACATTTGTCTCTCTGGGTCTAGGTGTCCTCACTCAATATGATGTTTTCTAGTTCCATCTATTTACCTTAAAAGTTCATGACTTTGTTTTTCTTTACTAATAAATAATATTTCACAGTGTGCCTGTTTTACATTCTCACTATCCATTAGTTTGTTGTAGGACATATAGGTTGTTTGCATTTCATGGCTATGGTGAGCAGAGCTTCATCTGTGGTGTATGATGTTTTTGGGCATGTGACATGGAGTGGTGTATCTGGGTCACATACTAGATTTACTTTTAGCTTTTTGAGAGTTCTCTACACTGATTTCCAGAGTGACTGCACCAGTTTGCAAATGACAGCTCCATTATCCCAATGTCCTCTTTAGCATTTGTTGTTGGTTGTTTTGTTGCTCTTAGGCATTATGACTAATCTAAAAATTGTTTTGATTGCATTTCTTCTAATGCTAGGGACGGTAAGTATTTTGTGAGATACTTATTAGCCATTACTATTTTTTTTTTAGAGCATTCTCTGTTCAGATCTCAGAACTATTTTTTTTAAGTGGATCATTTTTTGATTCTTTGTTTCCTTGTATATTTTGGTTATTAATCCTCTGTCAGATGATATATAGCTGGGATTCTCTTCCACCCTGTGGACTTTCTCTTCACCATGTTGATTGCTTTTCTAGCTGTGTAAAAGAGTTTTAGTTTTTATGAGATCCATTTGTCAATTGTTGGCCTTAATTCCTGGGGAAAAAAGTCCTATTCTGAATGTCTTTGCTACATCTATTTCTTATAGGGTATTGCCTATATTTACTTCTATTTTTTTTCAGGTTTCACATTTAGATCTTTGATCAATTTAGGGTTAGCTTTTAGTGCAAGGTGAGAGATACTAGTCAAATTTAATTGATTTCACTTGTACAACTTACTTAAAATGTAGCTGGAGAGAGAGTTTTACATTAGAAATAAGTTTTCTTTATAATTTTTAAAGTCTTGCTATTTTTAATTTTTTTAAACATGAATTACTTAATTATTTTACATCCTGACTCAGCTTACCTCACCTCCTATCCTCCCAGTCCCTCCCCACCACCTTTCCTCTTCCCTTCCCCATCCACTCCTCCCATTCTCTTCAGAAAAGAGCATGGATATCAACCAGGTATGGTCTATCCAGTTACAATAAGACACCTGCTCTCCTACTAGAAAGCCTTGTCTCTTAGCTTTAGTTGTCATCCTGACATTATTTAGAGTCTAGGAAAAGCCCAGGTTAAGGAACTGTGGACTGTGGATATGTGTCTTGAATATTAATTGTTGCCACTGTGGGTGGCAGTATTCCTTAAGCAGGTGGTCCTGGGCTGTAGAAGAAAGTTATGTCTGAGGCTTTGAGGGAGCTAACAAATAGCATTCCATCATGGTTTCTGCTTGAGTTCCTGCCCTGACTTTCCTGGGTGAACTGTGACCCAAAAAGTGTAAGCCAATCAAGCTTTCCCTCCTGCTTTAGTTCATGGTGTTTGTCACAGAACAGAAGGAAGCCAGGATGCCCCCTTTGCTGGTTTCTGCCCATTTCTTCTTGCAGTTGTTCAGTATGATGCTTCTATAATGCTAACTTGGACATTTGATGATTGGTTTCTATTTATGGAAATTTTTGTCTTATTTTTCATAGTTTTGAAATTTCCCAAAGAGCTTTGATGTTACTCGTTTTTTTTTT
>NC_034593.1:144413994-144450355 GCF_900095145.1 Mus pahari | reverse complement strand
CCATCCCTGCATCCCTGGGATGAAGCCTACTTGGTCATGATGGATGATCATTTTGATGTGTTCTTGGATTTGGTTTGTGAGGATTTTATTGAGTATTTTTGCATTGATATTCATATTCCTGACTGAAGATGAAGGCCTGAAACAGGGCCTGTCCCAGAAGATGTGTTGCCTCTGCAGTTTGTGTGCTCATCTGCACAGACTAGTCTCCAAGGAACCTGGGACACATGATAGCTCCCTCACCTGCTCAGGCAGTCAGAGCCCCCCAGGAGGCCACCTCTCCTCTGGCAGGGAAGGTGCCCAGATGTCTGGAGCCCGAAACGGGGTCTGTCCCAGAAGCTGTGTTGCTTCTGCAGTCTGCTCGCTCTGATGTTACACTTTTAATCATGTACTATGTTAGACTTCAGTGGTAAACTTTTAGCATTTAAATTTATATTCATTGTTTCTGAAAACACCTATGTTATTTTTGTTAAATTTGTTAACTTTTTTCTTTCTAGTAAACTTCTATTGGAAGTTTACTCCAACAATAATTGCCAATTGCCTGGATAAAAATATATTTATTTTTCTACTTTTTGTCCCTTTTCCTTTACATTTCAAAAGAACATCCTTAATTTTTCACCTATCTTTTAACTGAGTATTTTCAATTATTTAAAAATTTCAATAGATATTTATTTTCTGCAAATGTTTTAAAAATCATTCTGTTTTTTTAATGCCATGGATACACTTTGTTTTTCTTATCCCTATAGAAATATTTGTTATTTAGAAAGAATTTCTGATTACTTTGTTTTATCTGATTTTTTCATCCTTTTTATTTTTATTTCTGTATATAGATCTAGAAAGTCTCCTTGGTATCTCCTCATGCTTAGGCATTTAAACCAGCTTGAGGAAGAAAGATCTGAATAAAGATTTCTAGTTCTCTGTGCACAGGGAGATTGTGGATAACTGAAGATCAGTCTGCTTAGGACTCAAAAAAGTATCAAGTTAGTGGATATCATGTCTTAGGCTATGTCTTAATCAGGGTTTCTTTTCCTGCACAAACATCATGACCAAGAAGCAAGTTGGGGAGGAAAGGGTTTATTCAGCTTTCATTTCTACATTGCTGTTCATCACTAAAGGAAGTCAGGACTGGAGCTCTCACATTCCCAGGCACCCGGATGCCAACACTCATACCACAGATGCTCTGGGTGCCCTGATACTGGGATTCACTCTGCTCCTGCTAAAGTCAGAGCCTAGAGCTTCAGGAGTCAAAGTACCAAGTTTCCCGAGAAGGAACTGCAGCCTGCACTTTTCATGATGGTGCTTCTGTGTACTACCCTTAGCAGAGCACATGTGCACATGTGCACACACACACACACACTCACATACACATACACACTCACACACACTCACACATACACTCACACACACACTCACACACACACACTCACACATATTTTCACATTAATACACACTCATACACCCAGCCATGTACACACATATATATACTCCTATACTCTATACTTACATATCCATATATACACACACTAATACACCTCCACACTTATACATACACTCACACAAAACACTCCTATATACATGCTCATACACAGTCACTCCAGACTTTCATTCACACACACATTCACATATATATACACACATCCATACACACTTACCTTCCTATACACATATACGCACACACTCACACACACCTATGCACACTTATACACACTGGAATCCATCCATGCTACCTCAGGGCAAGGGACCCTGCAGACTGTATTCTTTATCATCTTTCACATAATTTGAAAGACAGAAGCACATGCATGTGTATTAACACACAAATACATACTCATACTCACCCATATCCATACTACCATACACACACTGCCCTCCCCCAACACCCCTATGGCAGAGCCCTGTGGGAAAGCAGCTGGCAAGGAAGCCTGTCAGATGCAGTTAGTACTCAGGCTCCTAGCCATACTGTGATGCAGAGGAGATTCCAGAAGGCTGGGAAGGCTAATGGGAGCCAAATGGGACACCTAGTCAAAGCAGAGATTTAAAAGGAAAAGGTACCAAAAGACTCGTGACATTATTTCCACACAGGCACTCATCTACCTGGCATTTCCACCAAGTGACACACATTTCTAAATACAATGTGTTTAGTTTCTAAATACAATGTGTTTTAGGCTTTTTTTTTTTTTTTTTTTTTTTTTGTAAGGGAGTCTGAGAATAAAGTGGGAACTGCTTGTGGCACATGGATTTGGTACTTTTCCAACTGTGGAGAAAACACTACTGATGATATTTCATTGATTATTTTAGCATTCTCAACACCTTTTTTATACAGGCTGTTTTTATTGACATTTACAGGATTTGGAGCAAGCATATCAATTTAATAGGTTGTTAAATGGGACTTTCTCATTCTCTCAGATTTTAGGTGAGGATTAAAATTGAGCATAAGAATTGCTAAATTTCTCACTCTCTAGGATCATTGCAAAGGAAGTCAAAATTAGTTTCAGAATGGGCGGTGGTGGCGCATGCCTTTAAAAATATATATTTACTTTAAGAAATGGATATGGTCTAAAGGGGTTGTCAATCAACCCTGTGTGATCCTCCCACCTCAGAGCAGTATTTTAGGTTTTCATTGCCATGAAGACACCATAACCAAGACTACTGTTATAGAGGAAGACATTTAATTGGGCTGGCTTACAGCTTCAGAGATTTAATCCATCATCATCACAGCAAGAAGCATGGCAGTGTGCAGACAGACATGGAGCTAGAGGAGCCAAGAGTTCTGCATGTTGTTCCAGAGGCATCGAGGAGTCTCTTCCACAGTGGGTGGAGCCTGAGCATAGGAAATCTCAAAGCCCAACCCCACAGTAATGTACTTCCTCCAGCAAGACCTCACCTCCTAATACTGCCACTCCCTATGGACCAAGCATTCAGACACTTGAGTTTATGGGGACCAAACCCATTCAAACCACCACAAGCACATTTTCCCCTTTGGCTTTTGTTTGGCTGGTTTTGAACTCACAGATTCTTCTGGCTCCACTTCCTGAGTTCCAGGATTATATAAACACGATGGTAACCAGCTTATATTTTTCCTTCTTAAAACTTATTAAGGTAAATAAGTTTTTTTTTCAGATGAATCTGTATGTTTTTATTACTCAAACATATGGTGAATAAAGCCTGTTTGACCAGCATGTTATCTTAGAAAACAAACATGTCTGTATGCATTCCCTGAACTCCTCCCTCAGGGAATTCAGTCCACCACCTTCCTGTGAGAGGCTTGCATTTTGAAAAGGCAAAGGGGGTACTCACTTTTATTTATTATCTATTTTTTTTTATTTTTGAGATTATAATTACAACATTTTTCTTCTCTTTCCTCCCTTCAAACATTCTCCTGTACACACACACACACACACACACACACACACACACATTCCTTTTCAATTTCAGAGCTCCCTTTTACTATCTGTGTTATTCCCACTTCTTGTTCTCATGCTTTTTGGACAGAGCTGCTCATAGCAAAGGAAGGAAAGCTGTTAAGAACTGACATCAATCAAGGCTCATGGTGTAAATGCCTTGCCGTGAGTGTGAGTGAGTTGCCATCCTTCCCTTCAGCATTTTCCCAGAAGTGTATGTGCAAACATTGGTTGGTGAGGACAGCTAACCTACACTTATCAGCTGCTGGGGCCTTATTTTCAAGCTGTCCAGATGTACAAAAGAGAACTAACTGGGGCCCACAGCACAGGAATTGAACTAAAGGAGCTTACCACTGCTCTACAGCATAGGCTAGAGCTATCTAGAGACCTATTGCCTGGGAAGAAGGACAGGCATTGGTTCTGATCCACATTTGGGCCAAGAACTCATGTGTTGATGTTCTCTACTCACTAGACCCAGTATGTGAAGCAGGAGAATAGCCAGAGTATGGTCAGCTGCCATGTGAAAGAGAGAGCAAGCCTCTTTCATCCTTGTTGCAGACAGGGCACCTGACCATGGGTTCACTATGAGATGTACCAATATCGTTAAAAAAAAAAAAAAGAAAACTGCCTTCATGTCCTTGTTTTGAAAAGGTTCCTCAATACTCTTCATTCTGAAAAAAAATTATTGTTTTAAATACAGCTTGATGGGATTTAAGTACCTTCTCTTCCCTCACACTAGAACTTTGGATGCAGAAGCATCCCAGGAATCGCCCTTTCTGAAGTGAAACAGTATCCAATCAAGAGAAACGAAATCTCTTGTTTTGGAGATACTCAGCCCAGGCATTGAATCAGCTGATGGCTGTCTGATGATTAGCTCGGTCTCAGAACAGTTTTGCAGAACACAGTGACAAAGTAACAGGAAAATCGCATGCTCTCTCAGTTAGTATGCTATGCTACAGCCTCATTCACCCTTCCAACTGAATGGTACACAGCATTATTGTCTGTAATTCGTACACCAGATAACCGAGGCTCACAGGTTTAGGGAATCTGTCCACCTCTTGGCAGCCCTGTGCCAATCACCGCAGAAGTATGACGTAAACCCTTTGCTTTGGACTTTTTGGTCTGCTCATATCCTTGATTACCACTCTCTACTGTCCTCTGAAGCTTGAGAAATGTCCTCGGGAAAGAGAAAGAATGTTTACAAGAGGAAGAATGGCCTTTGTTTCAGACAAATTTTGGGAAATCTGAGTCCCTGCTTTTCTTGTGGGGCTCATAGCTTTTGGAAGTTTGCTTAGTGTTCAGCACTCCAGAGCGGAGGTTTTGGAGCTCCTGAGGTACTCCAGGCTGTACTTTGGAGATTGACATATCATGCTGACAATTGGGCCCTGATGCTCATTCTCTGCTGCAAATGACTCACTTGTATAAGAAAATGACCTGTGATTGACATATTGTTGGAAACAAAGTTACAAATGTTGCAATAAAAGGAGACAGGTTGTTTTGAAGGGGGTGAAAACCCCAGATCAGGTGTAATTTTAGCCTTTTTTTTTTTTTTTTTTTTTTACATATGTGTATGATTTCATTTAACACATCTGGAACATCAGGGGTTTTTGGTTTTGCTTTTTTGTTTTTCTTGCTTTGGAATAATGAATGGAGCTATTTTAACTGAGTGCTAATGTGGTGAGTGCCAGGTGAAAAATCCAACTGAAGTGCTGTCACAAGATCCTTCTGTTTTACTGACAGGGGTGTCGTGTTCTCTCAGTTCCCCATGTGTGGAGTGCGAACTGAGAAGTAGTTTGGAGATGAAGCTGTCAGTCACTATTATCACACCCAAGCAATTATCTTTTCTGATGGCTTGTGATATCAGCCATGAAATTCAGGTTCTGAGCTGTGGAAGCAAAGAAAGAGAAAACAATAATAATAACAATGACGAAGATGATAATACAGATGTGCTAAGGAACTAAAAAGGGGGGTAAGAAGAGCAAGGGCTGAACTTCCCGTTATTTTCGAGATTAATAAAGGAAATGAAGCAAGAGAGAAGTGCATTAAGCTGCTAAGCCGACAGAAGCAACAGGAAGCCTGCAGGGAGACTAACAGTGATGAGATGAGATTTGGGCTAGGTTATATGCTACCACAAGCAGCGCCTCCTGTAGTTTCCACTTTGGCTTTTCTTCCACTGTATTTCTCTTTCCATTTCCAGTCCTGTGGGACCGCCATGCAGTTTTGAGGTGTAGCTAAGGAACCATGAATAGGAAAAGCATCTTTATCGAGGTCAGTGGGCACATTGGTGTGTTTCTCATCACCTGGCCATATATTTATGTCACCGTCTCCTCACTGTGCTGTCACAACACTTCAGACACACAGACATATTCGTATGGCCGACTTGGTGAGTGCAGTTACTGGGATTTGGCCACAGTGACCTGAGTGCATCGTCAGCACTGAGCATTCAGGCCCTGGTGTGAGCAACAGGAACAATGTTTGAAATGTGCAGGGCTACAAGCTAGGCCATGGGAAATCTTTCTTATATTCAGATATAAAAAACTGTGATTTAATTCCTTAATTCCTATCCATCAGTACCCACACCTGTCAGGCACATACTTAGTAAGGCTCTATACAAATTTATTATATCCTTGCCTTTGGGGGGGGGGAGATACAGATTTACCTGAAATGGAATCTTCTGGAATGGCTGCAAGCCACTTTGACTCTAAGCTGAGGCTGAAACCATCAGTTGGAACAGGAGTGGCAGAGCTTTGGAGGTTTACAGCTGAGACCTAGCTTTCATCTGTGGAAGGCTACTTGCACTTGAACTTGGGATTGGCCGGTCATGGAGTATTGTCACTATGATGGCAGGAGGTGACATTTTACTTCTCAGAAACTCTAATATGAGCATTGATACCTTCACAAGGAAGCCAGGACAGGGACAACAGCCTGGTGGAATGAAGAAAAGGGACATCATGGAAGAGAACAGGAAGGAGAATTTGCATTTCTATGCACTTCTGCTCAGATTTATATATTCTACTGCAGAGAAGCCTTCTCATATTACCTGACACTCCATCACCAAAGCCTGACCTAGTGCTAGGAGGGATTTTCCCTTGTTTTTAGGCTACTTGTGAGGTGGTCCCTATGGAGACAAGACCCAGAATTCAGCACCTTGTCCCTTATACCCTAGGCTTTAGACTTTCCTATGTAGACTTAGGTTCCATGTAGACCCTAAAGCCACACCAACTCTCACTGATCCAGGAGAAATCCTCCATAGGCCAGGAAGTTCCCTGTGGTTGGAAGCTCCAGGTTCACCCTTAAAGACCTGGTAACCAATCTCATGGTACTCACAGTGGGAACCACAGTCCCAGGCTATAGCCAGTCTTTTGTGGCTCCTAAGTCCAGTGGATTCAGGGCTGAGATGCTCTGGGAGGTTCCTGAATCCAGGCCCCACCACAACTGACTCCCCTCCAGGACTAGTTATCAGGATCACTCATAGGCTGCCTTCCTGCAGACCCCACCAGCAGCCCACATAGGCTCTTAGAATAAATTTCTGTGGCAGGCATTTTTATGCTTGATCACAAGATGATGAATGACACTAGCAAACTAACAATAAACCAACCTAAAAATGTACACATACTTTACTTGACAAAACCCTCAAAATCACCTTTTAAAGAATCCTGGAGAGCTACATAGGGACATTAACAGTTAGGTGAAATCAGGGCAATAGTGCACACACACACACACACACACAAACACAGTGAGAAATTAAAACTGCTAAAATTATTCGATATGATCAAGCAGACATTCTAGAGCCGAAGGTTACAGTGCATGGGTTGAAACTATGCAGAAATTGTCTGTGGTCCACTCGATCAGCCAGTAGAATCAATAAGTTTAAAGATACATCACTTGAGATTGCCAGACAAGGAGGACAGAAAGAAAAAGAATGAAGAAGTAAAGAAAAGCCCACAGCACGGTGTGAATAGAGAGTGAGTGGAATCCTCACCAAGACAGACTGCAATCAAACTCAGAAGTAAGGGCAGAGAGTTCCAAAAGCCAGCAGAGAAAAGAAAGTCATCACATGTGAGGGGTTGGTCAGCAAAACCCTTATCACCGACAGGCACAGAGGGATGATACAAAGTGCCTAAAGAAAAAAATTGTCAGGCAAGGCCACTGATGAAACTGTCAGTGAAGACACTGTCTTGATAAACAAAAGCTAATCCGGGGCCACTGGACCTGATGACAAGAAATGCTAAATGAATCTCTAGATATGAAATGAAAAGGTGTTAAAAACATTAAAAACCATGAAAATAAAGAACTCGCTTCAAAGGTCAGAGTGAATCAAATTCAGAGTATCCCAATACTACAAGGGTGATGTCTTTATTCAACTTTTAACCCTAATGCAAAAGCTGAACACCAAACATATTAAAATAACCAAAACCAAAATGATTTATTAGTAGATATGCATTATATAAAAGACATAAATTGTTGGTTGGTGTGGTGGTTTGAATATGCTTGTCCCATGGGAAGTGGCACAATTAGGAGGAATGGCCTTGTTGGAGTAGGTGTGGCCTTGTTGGTAGAAGTGCATTACTGTTGGGGTGGGCTTTGAGTTCCTATGCTCAAGCTCTGCCCAGTGTGGAAGAGACCCTCCTTCTGGGTGACTGCAGAAATAAGTCTCCTCCTGTCTGCCTTGATACGTAGACGTAGCTTCTTCTCTGACACCATGTTTACCTGGTTGCTGCCATGCTTCCTGACATGGTGATAACGGAGAGAACCTCTGAAATTGTAAGCCAGCCCCAATGAAATGTTTTCCTTTAGAGTTGCCTTGGTCACGGTGTCTCTTCACAGCAATGAAACCCAATCTAAGACAGTTGGTGAGGTGGTTCGGTGGATAAAGCTGCTGAATGCTGAGGCTGACAACCCGACTTGGGTCCCTGGGACCTACATGGTAGAAGGAGAGAACCAGATTCTCTAGCTTGTATCTAGTGTGTAACCGACATGCTTTGGGGGGGGGGCGTGTATAAGTGAGGAGCTTGCATCACAGGTTTGGAAAGAAACAACTGCCTCTTTTTGGTAGTGGAGTAATAAAAACATGCGTAAGTTCGTGAGGAATGCTACTTGCTGTAGAAGTCTGTGCAGTCATGTGTGCTTCCTATATTGAAGTGTACCTTGAATGACTGAGAGCAGTTCAAGGAGAGTCATTCCTGGAGTTCACACATATTAAACTCTCTCAGACTGTAAATAGAGCCAAAATTATTTAGCACCTCCCCAATCCATTTAGTCAGGAAAATTGGATCTCTTCTCTTCACATTTGAAAGAAAAAAAATCCTTACTAAAGGCACGATGTCCTTTTATTTTATTTTATTTTATTTTATTTTATTTTATTTTATTTAGTATCCTGGGGAATTAAAAGAAAATCTAATATAGGAAAGCTTTTCTGACTTAAAAAAAAAAAATCAAGTTCTCAGTATGTTGGAAAAGCATCTTAGAAAAGTGATCTCTATCTGCATTGCAATTTTATTGAAAATATCAAATATTGAGTTTTTATGTATTTCATTTACAGTCTACCCACTCTATAGAAATAATGTTACAATATATGTTAAACCCAGTGATTTATTTTTCTGCAGGAGATGAATAAATTATCCTTGGGAAGTTGCCTGATGGAGGGAAAGTCCTCAGTTCTGTGTTGAAGCTACAGTCTTGAGGAAGAGTTTATTTTGAATTCTATCCTTAAATTGGTCATTAGTTGAGTGCTGCAATTAAATAGGATATTTCCAAAAATACTCAGGATGCAGATCAGCTTCTCATTTTGTTTTTAATTTGATTTCAGGTCCTAGTAATGTCCTGAGGCTTTTCTGTTTATATTTCCTTGAGATTTATAGTGTAAGTTGAAACTGACAAAGGTATCATTGTATTGCTGGGTGTAGTTGGGAAGATGTGGGATACTAGCATGCTGACCATGAGCAAGATGGCAAAGAAAAATTGTGATTTATAGTGGGAAATTGTGTTCTCAAATAGCCTCCCTCCATTTGACAGTAGTGAGGCTTTTGCTTATTTCACAGACTTCCCATTGGGTTGCCCACTGGGTGAGATTTTGTTTTCATGTTAATATTACTAATTTTTTCTTTCTCATCTGAAATGCAATGTAGTAGTTTTGCTGATCCATTTCCTAGATTGGTCTTTCATTGACCCAATCGTTTCTTTACAAAGTACGGGATCTTCTCTGCCTTTACCTCTTGCCCGCCTTGATGTGATTCTTCCTGCTTTGGCTCTTATTTTGAAAGGTAGAACCAAGATGAGCATATCTGTTGTCTCCCTTTCCCAGGTTGGTCTCCAGACAGTAGCTCTACTCTAGCACCTGTTGCCTCTAGCCACATGCTGTAACTACAGTCAACAGTGAGGCAGTCACACACTCTAACTTCCAACTTCTCTCCTGGAAACCTAGTCACGCAAATGACTCACAGATCCGCATTGTTTCTCCAGTGCCGCCTCAACCCAACCTGTTCACATTAGTCTTCATTAGCTCATTCCTCACGAAAGGTAATGTTTTACAGAAAATGCAAGCTATGAAATAAAATGGATGAACTTTATCAAAATGAATGAAAATGCTTCTTGAGAGACATCACTTGTAAGATGAAAAGGACTTGTAGCTGGAACACATTAACATTTGTCTTTCGACTCAGTAAGAGAAACACAACAAATTATTTGATTACTTTCTTAACCAGAAAGATCTACAACTGACTTTACTAATCATATAGATAATTTGGTTTAAAATCATGACGAGACATTAGTGCAGATGGACAGACTTGTATTATTATAAACTTGGAAATCATCAAGAGTCCTAAGTGTCATGCAAGTAGAGTGACTGAAGTACTCAGGTGTTGTTGGTGGAAATACACATTGACTAGTTCAGGATTTGGAAAGTAGCTTGGCAGTGTTAATGAATGCCTGCCATCATCCTGAGAAATTCTACTTCTAGTTCTCCACCTATGAGGGAGGAAGAAAAGTGCATGCCAAAGTTCTTACTGATGTTGATGATAGCAGAAAAAGAAAAGGATCGAGGCAAGGGAAATGGAGGGAGATGAAAGAAGGAGGGATATTGAAGAAAATGATACAAATAAATGCCCATTACTGCTGGGTAACAACACCATGCTACCCCGTGCCATCTAATCCTACCAGTCAACAGCCAGGAAGACCCCTGTCCCACTCAGAGCATCCTGCTGGGTCCAAGAACCCAGACAGGGATCCATGCTATGTAGCAACAGGAAGCAGACCTGTGAGGCGTTAAGAGTACCAGAGAGCTCTGGGGAGATGGAATGTTCTACAGCCTGCGTGTGGTCCTGATCACCAGCTTCATATACTTGCCAGAATCTATTTAACTATATCTTTAAGACCAGTTGATTCTTTTCCCCATGTAAGTAGCTCTTCCCTGACGCTGTTTGTAAAAAAGGGTTACTTCCCATGGATGATTTGGAAACCTGGGAAATAGAATGTATAAAAGAGAACATCACTTTACTGTTGTTGTTTAGAATAGAATAATAGAATTGGCCGGGCATGGTGGCACACACCTTTAATCCCGGCAATCGGGAGGCAGAGGCAGGTAGATTTCTGAGTTCGAGGCCAGCCTGGTCTACAGAGTGAGTTCCAGGACAGCCAGGACTATGCAGAGAAACCCTTTCTCGAAAAACCAAAAAAAAAAAAAAAAAAAAAAAAAAAAAAAAAAAGAATTGTATGAGAAGTGCAAAATCAGTCTGTGTATTGTGTGTGGATGCCTGCACACCTCTGAGACTGTGCAGTGCAGTGGATGCCCCCACACCTCTGAGACACAACCTAGATGGAGGATCCAAGAATTAACAGTCCTCACCGGCTCTCTACCAGATCTGCTGTGATGTGAAGGCACAACTTAGCTTTTTTGCTTCTCAGTTTCAGGATTATCTGTGGAATCACAAAGAAGCTCCCCTTCACACTGGTTCCTTGAGCCCCATGATGGTGGGCAGATCTGTTCATTCAGTGTCTGGAAGCATCTTTGTGTATTGCTCACAACGCTGATTGCGTGCCCCTGAGATCAGTATGGAGGGCTTGCCTCACCTCTGCAATCTCTTCTATATTTCTCTTCCTTAGTGTTGTGATGAGGGGTTTGTTGACATTACTCACTTTCCAAACTACATTTTTGGTTTGTTGATTTATTTTTGTTGTTGATCTCTTACTGATAAGCTATGCCTTCATTTTCATTAAATATTTAGATTTTTCTAAATATTTGTCATTTGAGCCTACAAGTTAGGCAATGCCCTAGCAAAGACTTTTCCTGCTTTAAAGGGGCTTTATGGCAGAAACATTCTCAGTACATGATTAAAGTGGTTGCCATTGTGTTTGGAATTTAACCCCATATTGCTGTTCTCTCCCAGAACTGTGTCCCGGGGGCTTTCCATGCTTGCTAGCCTGCATATAATGAAGTCGCTGAAGCCACTTTTATCAATGGACCAGCGCGTCTACCAAATTCCTATGCTGAGATTCCTCCTACCCGAATGACTTTCCTCGGGACCCTAGTTTAATGGTGGAACCAGAATTGCCCACTGAGTTAGGTTTGGATAGTTTTTTTCTCATATAGTAAGGATGGGATGAGATTTTCAAGCTCAGCCTATCAGGACTGAACTGGAGCACACATACAGTAGTCCTGCCTGCTGTCTTCTAAAGTTTAGACCAGAGCTTTCTGGTATAAGTTCTAACTTATATGTCTGTAGGTTTGCCATGGACCTCGGTTATGCAGAAATAATTTAACACCAGTGACCCGTTTCAGCATCTCAAGTGTTCCTGAGATTGGTCGGAACTCATTGCTGGCCCTTAAAGTAACACCCTTGGGGATGAAACTCTACCCACCCACCTCTAATACTGATAACTCTTCCAGCTCCCTCACCCCTCCTCCCTTCCTTTCTTCTCTCTCCCTCTTTCTCTCCCCTCCCCTCCCCACCTTTTCTTTTGAGACACAATTTCATTGGGTAGCCCTGGTTGTCCCGGAGCTCTGTTTATAAACCAAGCTAACCTTGAACTCAGAGATCCTCTTGCCTCTACCTCCAGGAGTGCTGGGATTAAAGGTGTGTGCCACCACACCTGGTTGCTGTTTCTCTCTTTCTGTAGCATTGCCCCTATTATTATTAAATTTCACTCATGTTCCTTCTACAGAGATTCCTACAGGGTAACTACAGTATGCCAGGCTGTGACTATTGAGACTCTGGGGCCACACAGTTAACCTATGGCATCAGGATTGAGATCCAATAATGGCATTCTTGACAGGACAACTATTTATTTCAATAAACTCTTTTCTGAAATATATATGGCTTATAAGTAAATAAACATAAATGTTTCCTCTAAGAGTTTACCGATTGCTGCAGAGAAATTGTTATCTCACATGGGTGAAGTATTTGCGATCTAAACAGATTTTTTTTTCTTATTGTTCAGTTGGTATTTTGATATAGAGTCTTACAATGGAGCCCTAGTGGGCCCTTGACATTCCCTCACTTCTCCTGCTTTAACCTCCAACATGTAGGACTGCAGGCATGTTCTAACACTCTAGGCTCCCACCAAGAGCTTTCATCTTATTTTAAAAATACATTCTTTTTAAAAATTTGATTTTATCATTTTAAATTATGGATATGTGCTTGGGTCTGCATGTGGGTATGTGCACACAAGTGCAGATATCATCAGAGGCCATAGGTGTCAGAACCCTTGGAGATGGAGTTACAGGAAATTGTGAGTCATCTGACATGGTGTTGGGAATGGAACTCTGGTCCTCTGGAAGAGCAGCAAGCATGTCTCACTGCCGAACCATCTCTTAAGCCCCTTATTTTATTTTATTTTTTAAATGATGCCTTTAACAGTTTTGTCTTCTTGCTAAATTTATCAACTACTAGAGTTGTCATTAATTGATTTGACAAATTCTAATCTTTTCTCTACTTGGAGAGACTGACAAAGGCCAAAACTCTGCCCTTCATGTGTATTTTCTACTCTGGAAGTCTCTGACACTTTGTTCAGGTGGGTGTGTATTCTCTCCGTCCTCTACTCTGAAAATCTCTCATACTTTTTTTGAGTGATTTTTGTCCCTTGTGGCACAGGATTAATGGATGTAAGTGCTCTTAATGCTTATTTATTTATTTATTTATTTATTTATTTATTTATTTATTTGGGCCTGGGCTTTTAATACTGTCAAAACATCTGCAGCAAATATCTTGATTATATTCCATTGTAATGTGTAAAAACATTCAATTCTCCTGAAAAATAAATCAAATAGAATGGATGAATGAATAGACTTTTTTGTTGTTGTTGTTGAGTTTCATTGCCTGCCTGTATCTGGCTCCTATCCATATTCCAACCAGCTCCATAATAACAAGTCACTAACTCTGATACATCTTATGAAATAAGAACATCCTTATCTCAACACTACAGGTAGGGAGCTGGAGACAGAGGCTGGCTGACATGGTCAAGGTCAACAAAGAACTGAAGGCCTGGGTGTCTGGGATATAGCCCAGGTCTCTTGCTCATGGGGCTCATGCTCTGGCTCCTCTGCCATCAGCTAGCTCTTGACCCCACTGCCATCCTAGCTGGCAGAAGGCTCCTGGGTCAGTATCATTTCTGTGGCTTGTACATGAATTGTGTTACCATCTGGTCAATTTTGCAGTGCAGCAATATTTTCAGAATATGGAAAGGCCTTCTGTGAAATGCTTCTAAGAGAGAACATAGATGGGATAAGAGAATTTATAAAAATTATATCAAATCATATAAGACTTAGCTTCACAATAACAAAATAACTCAGATGTTCTTCAAAACTGAGCTGAAAACATCAAGATGGGCATACCCTACCACCATTATAGATTTTGTGAGGCTAAACCAACGTTTCCCTGCAGCACATCAGTCATAAATTCTATGGTAAATAGTATGACCTCATTCAAACTAATTTGGTTAATAAAAAATATTTATTGTGGTTTCAATGTAAAATGTCTCTTCGGTGCTTGGCAATTGGTTTGAAGCTGGTGATGGTGTTTTGGGAGGCTGTAGCACTGTAGTGATAGGGTGTGTGTCTGGAAGAGGTGTGTCACAGGGGGTAGGCCTTTGAGGAATGTAGCATGTTCCACTCCTGGTCAGAGCCAGCTGCTGAGATGGGAGGAGCCTCCAGGGACCAGACCTCTAAATCTCCACCTCAGAAGAGCTCAAATTTGCTCTCAAATTGCTTCTGCTGGGTATTTTGAAACTGGGATTATACCTTCTGCCCATCACCATCCTGCAGTGCTCCAAAAGTTCCACCAACTGCAATTGTCTGTCATGGGTCCCACAGCCTTTACTTTGACTTCCTGCTCTGTGTAACTTAGATTATTCAGTACAATGCCAAGCCTGACTTCCTGTTTTGAGTAACTTAGATTATTCTCTACAATGCCAGGCTGACTGACTAATTGACTCTCGTTCAGATCTACTGAGGTTTTGACCATCCCCAGTCACCTCAAGTGAACAAGCAAAGAAAGGTCATTCTGAAGATATTTCTGAAAATTCACACGGGGTGCTACGGAAGAGCTTTCCCAAGCCACCAGTGAGGCTGTTAACCTTAAACAGAGCTCCTGAGAGTCCTTGGTAACTGCTCCCTAGCTAAACCAGGTATGGAGTTGGCTTCATCCCTGGCTGAATGGAGACCTAAAGACTGAAGACTTGTTACAAATTCCAGACTGTCAATGGTTTGAGCCATAATATTCTCTAAAAGAGAAAACTGATTTTTCTTTGGTCTTTTTACTCAGTACTTTATGAAAAGCTTTTTAAAAATATCTCCTCTCCTTATTTATTTATTCTCTCTCTCTCTCTCTTTCTCTCTCTCTCTCTCTCTCTCTCTCTCTCTCTCTCTCTCTCTCTCTCCCTCCCTCCCTCTCCCTCCTCCCTCTCTCTCTGCCTCCCTCCCTCCCCCCTCTCTCTGTAAATAGCACATGTATGGAGGTCAAACAGTAAGCACTTTTACCCAGTTTGCCATCTTGCCAGGGCCAAAACCTTTTCTTTAGATATGTTTTTTGTTATTTATTTAGGGAAGATGGGCAATATCTTTAAATGGTGTCCACAGGAATTATTCCAGTGATTCTCTCACTTAGAATTGTCCTCACAGAAGCACACATGTAGAGAACATATTTGATCTGGACACTCCACTGATCACTCAAGTTGGCATGCAGAGTTAACCATCATAATCCCCACAAGCCCCCCCCCCACGTCTCCTTCAACCATTACATAGCCTCCAAGTTAATACAGTAAACTTGTAACTTTTCCCAGTCCTGCATATGTTATACACACAGGAGCCTGAGTCCTCATGTGGTAGTCACTCTTTTCCTTGATCTCTGTAAGTTAGTTATTACAGTGTAGGATTGACAATACTGAAATGCTGTGGGCACACATCTTTACACATGCATGTTACATGATGATAGGTCAGGAGAAGATGGAAAGTGAAGATGCAGGGCCATACACATCGATGACTGGGCTTGATCACGAGCAACTGGCTGACAGAATGCTGCTCATTCTTCAGGATGTCGCAAGAGGAATTTCTTTATTATAGCTGTGTTTGGAAGTGTAAGAATATGGGTGTAGAGGAGCTTGTCCTCCCACTATCTCTGGAGGTCTCTCCTCAGCTTGCAGGTGGCTACTCTTCTACTTGTGTCTGCTCTTAGCTTTCTCTCTGTGCACATACATTTCTAGTTTCTCTCTGTGTTGTGAGGTGTGGTCCTCATAAAGGTGTTTGTCAGACTGGATTAGGGACAATCACTTCCAAAACGGGCTAGTCTCTGGTCACAGCCATGTTTGAGGTGCAGGGTTATATCTTCAGTCTTTGGATTTGGAGGGAGCATGATTTCCTCCCTAATACATTGTGGCAGATCTCTGAAACACAGCACAGATTCTTCCCTTCTCGTGGTACTTGTTGCCTCCTTAACTGAGAAGCAGTGATGCACAGCACCTAAGGGTGCGGTTCTGGGGTCAGCCCTGTGAGTTGGCATTGGCTCTGATGTTCACTAGGTTTGCAACCAAAACAAGTATCTCAGCATCACTGTTCAGGAGCTTGAGGTGCCAATAAGAACAGCTTCCATGGGTTGCTGAGAAGTTTATGCTGTATGGTTGTAGAAAACACATAATACGTTCTCAGAGTGAAGTATAAAAATTATAAAAATTAGCCAAAAATTCTATAATTTGACACTTTATTTGTGAGCATGATACTGCTACAAATAAAGATTTGTATTCTGTGGAGCTGTCTCCATTTTTCATCAAATGCCTTAATCAGAAAGAAGGATGTCTAGTTCAAGATGAATACCACAGCTACTGCTCATGTCACTTGCTGTTCACACACTCCCATGCAGTGCACATCTGCCTGGCCATCTGTGTTTCTAAAATAAACACAGTGGTATTTCAGACACCTAATATTGTTAATAATGAGAGCTCTTTCTTTTGCTTCTGTGGTGGTAACCCCATACTTGGGCTTGCTGTTCCAAATTCACCCTCCATCTAGGCCTTGGCTGTCTTGTCCATGTTACAGTTCTCCCTACTAATGCATAGCCTTAACTGTGTCACTGGCCAGCTTCTCGGTACTTTCTACATCTTACATTCAGCTCTTGCAACAGTCCCTGACACAGATGCTCTTCTCTCCATTTTACAGATGTACAAACAGAGGGGCAAAGAGGTTAAATAATCTGATCTTTACATAGTGGGTCAACAGTGAGGCTATCAACAGACCTATGTAGTCCTGGTCACATTTTAATTCTGGCTACCCCCTCCCCTTTTTTTTCCTTCAACATATTGAATGCTGCAGCCACCAACAGCCTAAGGACATTTTGGTCAATGACAGATCCCATGTTCAACAGTGGTCCCGTAAGGTCAAATGTCACCTGATGACATTGAAATCACGTAACAGCCTAGCACTGGACATCACTGGGGTAACCAAGCCCAAGGATTGGCCAGATATACACTTACAAAATACAATAGTGATGGTGAACAAGTGTGATTCTGTTTAGGAGTGATTAACCACATCGTTTCCATTTACTTATAAAAGCTTTCAGTACAAAAGCAAGCTTTTTTATGTGGGCTGCAGCCACCTGCATAATAACCAAGGACATGAGGTCACACTGAGTGAGCACTCAGGATGCTGTATATGCTATGGAGCTCCCATGGTGAAGAGATGACCCAAACTGCCTATCTCAGAGTGAAGTACTCTTGTCAGTAAGTGATAGGTAGTGGCTATCATTCTCCACTTCTGGACTCTCCTTAACCTGGCTTTTGCTTTAGTTGAGATAGCTCTCAGTCTTGTGTTTTACTCTTGACACACACACATGTTCCTCCTCCAAACCCTTTCCCATTCCTCTAAGCCACACTTGGTCTTACATCTTTGTCTCCAGAGCTGACTTTTTCCGGAATCAGATACAGTTTTAACCTGCTTCTCAGGTACATCTTCAATGCTGAGCAGGCATAGAACAGCAGGACAGACCTCCTTATTAGCCCCCTGTCCTCTTCTCCATTTTCTATCCACATGGCTCAGATGGACTCCATCTTGCTCCTTTGTATGGACTGTTTGGCAACAAGTACTACTGATTCTGTCAGCGACTGGCTCCAGGTGCTGTGGATAGCTCATCATCACCGCTGGTGTTTTAGCAGAGCCTGTCAGGTACTTGTAGGTTTCCTGTTCTATTGTCCATTAATGATTTTTACTTGCTAAATGTTATCATTTGGCCACTGGAATGAGTTCATGTTGGAGAGCATTCCCTGCAGCATGAGGTGTTCAGTCACTGCATCTGCTTACTTCTCCAATATCCCATGCCTGAAGGACTTGATCTCAGGAGCTAGCTATCTATGACTTCTTGCTAGGACAGAGTTCTGTTCCCATCTCACGCCAGTGATGTCTCACACAAGCGCAGTTCTTTGAGGATAATCTGTTTCCAGGTTTTAAAAATAGAGGGGTGTATTGTTTCCTCACTGAGCCATTCCCTATGCACAATCAGAAGGATGAACTTACAAGGCCAGCACCTTTTCCTTTGGGCTGGCTTCCTCACCTGTGTAATCTCTCCAGGAAGTGTGTTAACTACACTGTCTGTTATCTCCCATTGTAACTCCCACAACAAACCCTCTATACCATCCTTCTATACCATCTCAGCTTCTACCATCCTCCTACAGATGCTGAGCAAAAGTCTACTGCTACCTGATTAACCAAACATATGCTGACTCAGGGTGTTTGGCAGGTCACCGGAAAACGACCTCTCAAACTCTATCTTCTTCCTAGTCATGGTCCCTAAGCTCAAGTCCCCACAGCAAGCACCTTCACACATGTGTTTTTCTCTTTTTCTGATGATGTATGTTTCTTTTATGTTGGGAAATCCACAAATTTTATGAATGCCTGACCTTGACATGACTTGTGGATAAAATGCAACTTAGTAATATCTACCTTTGACCATTTGTTTTGGTCTGGACTAGCAGCCTGGACACCCTTCTCCCCCTATCAAATAAACGTGAACCCTTTTCAGGCTCCTTGCACACATGTTTTTATTATTGTTTCCAATTCTCCAACGTTAGATTCTATGGCCTGACTTTCTTTGCTAATCTTTGAATGTAGGTTTAGTCCTGAGTGTGTCTTCAAAGCTGTAATCCCCACATAGGATGGAGCTTTGACTCCAGATTCAATCAGCTGTGCAGGCATTCCTGTGAGTCCAAAGGCTGAACAAAGGAGGCTGGTGAGTAAAATAATCAGGGTCAGTGCTTCCTAATCAATTCCTAGAAATCCTCTCTCTACTTATTCCTTCACTGTGATACCTCTTTGTGTCTGTAGCCACCAAATACTGAAGGTCACAGAGCCAGAGTAAATGACATAGCTTGGCCTTTCTGAACCCCACTTATACTGAGCAATGTGAACATTTTCTCCAGTGCTCCCTACATCTGTCATAGCTCTACTGAGCCTTTCATGCTCCCCTCAGCCTGTCTGCACCTGACAGTGCTTTCCAGAGACCCAGAGAGCTAGATGTGCCTGGGATGTGCCTGGGAATGGCCTTCTTCTCAGGTGACCCTCAACCAATGGCTGAGTGGAATAGGACACTGACATAGAGTCCGACACTTTTTGTGGGGCTTCACTTGAGCTTTCTTTGTCTTTCTTTCATGCCCTGGCCCTACTCCTTGGATGGATTCTCTCCAAACCTTCTAAATGATTTAAGTGCATTGGGTGCCTTTGCTCAAGCTGGTCTTTGGAGATCTCGACCCAAGATATTGCTTAATCTCTATTTCAAGTATGTTTGTTCAATTACAGGGAGATTAAGTGAATTCCTATTATATTTAGTCCATTCAAATGTCCTATCAGTTCAATCCTGAATTTTCAGCCTTAAGTGTCTCTGCAAGTTCTCTGTGGTAGTCATGATGTTGATGATGTTATCCTGTGTCTTGAGGAGTGTCTTGGTGCTCCCAGCTGCCAGCTGTGTCCTAATGGCTTGCCATCTGGTTTCTTGTTTCCATGTTTGTTCTAATCATTATGAATGGGTTACAATGCCTAGGTGCACCCCCTCCTCCTCTGTTTCCTCTTCCTTTTTCTCTCAAGTCCATCACCCTTACTATTGTAGCATGAATACCTAGACAGGAATAATAATTGACTTGTCAAAGAAATAACTATAAAAAGACAGTTGTGAGCTATCACAGCTACACTAGTTTCACAGTCTCACATATTAAAAAAAAAAAAAAAGGAGGCGGAATGAACACTTGGTTTAAAATAGCAGAACTTAGACATGAATCTCCAACTCCATGTGAACTTCCCTGCATCACCCACCTCATTATCCTGGATGCCATGATTGCATCAGTGTGACTGGTGTTCAAGGTCTTCAAGATTTGTAGAGATCTTAAGCCACAAAGCCATCCACAGACATCATCTTATAAGATGGTGCATCTCAGGCAAGACAGGAATCACTCACAGCCTTCATTACTGTTCGAACTGAAAGACAATACATCCTTGAATATGTGCATCACCCCATCTTCCTTCTGTAGTGGAACTGGCCATACTAAAGCTTTTACATGAGTGCTTCTTGAGAGATGATCACACATCAGTTCTGATATTTTATTTTCTGGTAGGTAGTCTGTGAGGAGGGAGTGGTCCTGACTTGGTAGAAGGAAGAATTGAGTCTTTGTGGAAGGTGTGTGCTTGTACTTGAATCAGCAAAAGCAATGGATGACTGCAATATCCCACACAGGCAATGGAAGGTTTGTGATACAGACAGTATTTTTAAGTTATTGATATTACAGTGAGCAAAGTCAGCCTAGAAACTGTTCATGCTGAAGAGTTCAAGGCCTTAGAACAATGTTGTCTTGAAGCATTTAAAGGGCATCTTGGACATCTTGGAGTAGCAGAGGCAGAGTGACCTTGTGTTCTTGCAGGCAGGCAAGCCTGGACCCTTGTGTGTGTGAGTGCTGGAGCTGTGTGTAGAATCTCCTCAGATCTGTCGCCTGGCAGGAGGGAAGAGTGGTGATTGGAATGGCAGCATGGTTATTTAATATGCTGCACTCTGTCTCTCAGGCACACCAGGGCAGGTCTTCTGTTATCCCGCTTATTTCCCTTGACGAGGGCATGACGTGACAGTGGGGCAGAGAACAGCATCGCTGTTTAGAAGAACATTTACCATTTTAAAACTCTCAACTTGAATTTATGTCATGTGGAGTATATTTGTTTTAACCTATTGACTCTTAGCACTTAAACATCATTGGCAAGATCCATCTGCCTGTACATAACCTGAAACCATTTGCAGCGTGTTAATGTGTCTCATTGCAGCATTTTGAGTGCTGATGTGAATTAAACACAGTAGTATCATCTTACATTCCATTTTGAGATCTTAAACTTGACACTTACTTTTTGCAAATAAGTTCTATAAAAAACTTGGCCAAGTGCAGAGTGCTTCTGTGCCCTGTACACCTACCTATACTTCTCCACCATGTACTCTCATGCTTCCGCATCATGCATACCTCTGCCTATCACTCGCTTCTATGCTATTTTCTTTTTTACCTTTTACTTAAAACCCTGAACTGACACTTGGGGACAGAGATACACCGGGGAAGAAGAGATGCCTGTCATAGGTAGTAGTTGGCACTTTCAGGGCAGCCACCAGATAAAACCTCAAGCTTAAAGACAAGTCCTAACTGGTTTACAGCCATATGTAGTGGTTCTTATGTCCTCAGGATGTCCTTTTGCCTTGCCTCACAGCAGTGTGGGTCTCTTTTTTGACACCAAGAGCCATGCTGCCTCCTCCTTCTGACTGGCTAACAACTCCTTCCTGTTGGAACCTGTGCAGGAGGAGCTGTAAGCATGTGCAGACGAGGTTCTCCCATTCCACTCCAGTTCTCACTCAGGACTGATGTCTGACCGGTCAGGAGTGATCTGAAAGAATTTCAGTTTTATTTGACACAGGGTTGCTTGGTCTCATATTGAAGGAAAATTTATCACGTCATTAATGCATCTCTGGCCTGCTGTCTTTCTATTTTTAAATGTTTTTAGTTTTTAAGCTGATAGAGTAACTGCACATGTTTGGTTTACTGTACTGATGGTGGATATACTTGGTTTGAAGGTCAATGGAGTTTTCTTTCCCATTAGCAAAATCTATCTGTGTGTGTGCTTGTCTACGTATGTGCATGTGTACTCACTGTACATGAGTGAGTGTGCACATTTGTGTATACATGCATGTGAAGGTCAGAGGACAGCTCTGGTGTTCCTCAGGGACTTCGCTCCTTTTCCTTATTCTGGCCTGGGCCCTCACTAGGGAGGCTAGGCTAGCCCTGCCGCTCATCTTGACACCTCGGGATTACAGTGCTTATCATTATACCCAGGTTTTGTCAGGGTTATGGGGATCAGAACTCAGGTCTTTAAAATTGGGAGGCAAGAGTTTTATCAACTGAGTCATCGCCTCAGCCTAAAGTTTAGCTTATATTCTTGGGAAATGGCCTTAGAGAGCCCTGATTTATAGATAATCTTGATTCTCTCAGTTAATTTAGTAAAGTGTCTACTGTGAGGTTTGAACAATTTAAGGTACTTGGAGGGTAATGGTAAGCAAAGCAGACCAAATTCAAACCCACACAGGTCATACTCTGATGGGGTGGGGGAACAGGTCTAAACCCGTATACAGCCATGTGCTGATGGGGTGGGGAACCAAACAGGAAGGCTGGTGAACAGGAAGGAAAATATTAAGGAACAGTTAACTGCAGGGTTCAAACAGAGGCTTTGAGAATGCCTAGAGTTGATATCTATAGTGAGTGTGGCAGGACCCGGGATCACTTAGGGAACATACCTCTGGGTATGTCTATCTGTAGGAGATTCTAGATTGGGTTAAAGAGTCCTTGACTGACTAAAGGGGATAAGTGAGATCAGCACCATCATCCATGCTTGCTACTTACTAACTGCAGGCATGAGCAACCAGCTGCCTCATGTTCCGCTCCCAGGCCTTTCCTGCCATAATGGATGTTGCCCTCATATTGTGAGCCAGAATAAAGCCTTCCTCCTTCAGTTGCTTCTGTCAGGTTTTGTCACAGTGGGGAGAGTTACTGTGACACCTACTAACCAGGGTTGTTTGAGATGCGTGTGGCAGCCATTGCTCACATGAAACCTGCCTTTCACCAAGCCTCCATCATCACTAAAACTCTAGCAATTGTGATTGGAGCTTTGTTAAGTGATTGTGGGAGAACAGCTGCATGGATGTGAATGCAGTCACTAAACACTCTCCTCACTCACTCCTCATTGCCAGGCTTTAGCACTTACAGTATAGCTGTCTTCAGCTGTTAAGAATATCGCCATTTCTGCCTCAGACGAGCCCCTTAGATTTTATTAGGGCAAATCAGCTCCATTATAAAAACTATTCCTGTGGTTTGATTTTTCCCATCTCCTGTCAATGCTACTATAAAAGCTTTTTTCCCACAAAGCTCATCACTTAAATCCTCACTTCTGGAGCTCATTCACCCACTGTACCCTTAGGTAGCTCATCAAAAGATGCCATGAATTGACCTGTAAAACGATTAGTGAGTGATTCATCAGACTGTTGCCTCACACTTGGAAATCAAAGCCATTTAGACTCAATTAGTTATGATGCATATAAATACTGAAGTAATTTTACATCATGCAGAATCTTTCCCAACCTTAGAAAAATAGTGTAATTTTTTGGGGACTTTAATTTTCAAGTTTATTTAGATAAGAAACAAAGCATATTTCAGAAAGTAGTTTATTGTGTGTAGCTGTAACACTAAAGCCCATAGCAAGCCAGTTGAGGTGGCCAGGCTCACATAGATTAAGGAAAGACACTATTTTGTGCTAAAGAAGACCAAGAAGTCAGGGGAATCTTGAATACTAAGAAGGGAGTGTGATCCAGTCCCGTGAACACAGGGTAAGAAGAGTCCAGGACAGCCATGCTTCCTATCTGCATTAGAAGAAAACCATTGAATTTTAAAGTCAAGATGGAAAGAAAACACAGAAGGCAGTTGATCAAGCTAACATGGCTTATTGACTTTCAGGGTCCCAAGAGTTGAATGAAATATAAAAGCTGAGTTGAGTAAGAGCTAGGGTTATGGACTTGAGATATTTTAAAATGGAACTTTTCTAAGTTAATGGATCTTATAGAATGTCCTTTAGTTTAATTTGTGTGCATGTAGTATGTACACGTGCACTTGTTGCTGTGTACACAAGAATGTGGATATGTGTGTGTGTGTGTGTGTGTGTGTGTGTGTGTGTGTGTGTATACAGGCCAAAATCAGGTGTCAGTTGTCTTCTCTGTTTCTGTTTTAAGGCAAGGTCTCACTGAACTGGAGCTCACCAATTTCACAAGACAGACTTCAGATCCTCATGCTTGCTTGGCACTTTACCAACTAAATTTTTTTTTCCCAGTTCCAAGGGTTCCTTTAGAATGTGCAGAATATACATCCAAGAATATGAGCTTCTGTTTTTGCAAAGAAGAATGAAAATAAAATATTAGGGCCAAAAGAAAAAATCCTCTTCTATACTGGGACACTGAAAACACTTGAGGGATTCATAACCCAGGCTGTAGGTGAGTGAAGAGGGTGCTGTAAGGTTCACAACCTGACACTTAAAAGTCAAGTCAAGGTATGGAGAACTACATCATGGGAAAGAGAGAGAGAGAGAGAGAGAGAGAGAGAGAGAGAGAGAGAGAGAGAGCTGTCTTGTAGTCTCCAAAAGGCAGGAGAGCATTCAATGGGAGAAGAAAAGGTGGAGATTCAGAAANGTCAAGTCAAGGTATGGAGAACTACATCATGGGAGAGAGAGAGAGAGAGAGAGAGAGAGAGAGAGAGAGAGAGAGAGAGAGAGAATGAGCAGAGTCATGAAATATGATTAGAAATTTCAATGGGAGAAGAAAAGGTGGAGATTCAGAAAATCAAGAGTGGTTTGGGTAACACAGACATCTGCATCACCAGAGGAGTGAGATAAGATAAAATGAAAAATAATGACAACTTGAGGTCAAGGAAGAGGTAGAAGGATGAGGAACCCAGAAAATGATTGTGAGGGTTTACATGTCCAGATGTGTTGCCGTACAGTACAATAATTGTCTCAGAGGAGGAACACATCCTGAATGTTCTGTTCTGGTGTCTTTGTCGTTCTGGTACACAAGGGGATCACATCATCAATGAGAAGAAGGCCAAGGGGCCAGAAAATGAATGAGGTAAATGTAAACTGTACATTTCTGGTTCTATCTTATTCCATGAGGTGACATAGGACTTTATTTTCATTCTATTGGCCAATGGAAGTCACAGGGATGTGCAGTGATCTGAAAGTACAGTCTGGGAACAGTCATTTCCATGGGCACATTTGAGAACTAGGCTAACCAATTAGTTGCCTAGTACCAAATAGTCATCCCCCAAAACATACATACAGGCAGTATCATAAAGACTAAGCAAGTTATATATTTATGAATATGTATGTAATCACATATACATTTATGCATGCAATAACAATTAATGATAGAAAACGGTATGAACTTGTAGGAGAGGAGGAATGGGCATATGGAAGAGTTTGAAAGAAGGAAAGGGAAGGTAGAAATATTGTAATTGTGTTATAATCTCATTTTTTTTTAGAGATTAAAAATAAAAGAACTAGTCTAATAGTGTGGATTCTTAAAGAACTGATCTCAGGTCCTGGATGTGTCTTGAGTAGAACTGACAAGAAGTGTGATGATACAATGTGGGTCACCTATCAGTGTGACATCATCCAAAGGAACAGTCATGGATGCCTAGAATGTTTCTGTAGCTGTGTGAAACAGCAGGAGGGCAGTGTTTACTCACCAGTTTCTGATGTGGCACCCCTGTCCTCACATGGCACCCCTGTCCTCACACTGTTCTTATTCTGTACTGGAGAGGTGTGCTCACTAATTTTCCAACATGGCTTTCTACATACCCATGGGGGTATGTACTCTAGATGATATGGTTGTATGAACAACTGAGCAAAGCTGTCTGGGACCTTGTTCAGATCTGGATCTTCAGAAAGTTGGGTGTGGTGGTTTGAATGAGAATGGCCCCCATAGACTCATATACTTGAATGCTTAATCACCAGATAGTGGAAGTGTTTTGGGAAGGATTAGGAGATACAGCCTTGTCCTAGCTGCCTGGGAGACAGTATTCTTCAAGCAGCCTTCAGATGAAGATATAGAACTTTCAGCTTCTCTTGCACCTCCTTGATGATAATGGACCGAACCTCTGAATCTGTAAGCCAGCCCCAATTAAATGTCCTTGTAGGAGTTGCCTTGGTCATGGTATTTGTTCACAGCAGTAAAACCCTAATTAAGACATAAACCTAGATGTATAGAGTTAAAGGAAGGCATGTAGAAGCAGGAAGTGGTGGTGAGAATGGTGGTTTTAAATTGCATGCGCTTCTGCCAACCAGTGGTGAAGCCTGATGTTGATTCCAACTTAAGACAGGATGCTGCTCACTTCTGAAGTAATCTTCTACTTCCCCTGCCATGAACAACAGGTAATTACTGACAGGGTCAAATGCTGTAAGTTTACTTCAAATTGTGGAATAGATCAGGAGTGTGAGCAGGACTCATTTGGTCTGAGAGAGCATATGCATGTGCCTCAGGTGACCAAGCACACGCTGTATGTGGAAGTGAAAGAGCAAAGCAGCATGGAATGATCTAGAATGCTTGCCCTTGCACTTGCCAGGGGCTTTACATGTAGCATCCCTCTTAATCTTTGTAATTACCCTACTGTGCCAGTATTATTAACCCCACTCTTCAAAAAAGAAAATCAAAGCAGAGAGATGAAATAAACTTCATTGTCCTGGTAGCTTTAATTGTCAGCTTAACACAGCCTAGAGTCATCTGAGAGGAAAACCTCAGTTGAGGAATCGCCTAGGTCAGATTGGCCTGTGGGCACATCTTTGGGGGCTTGTCATAGTTATAAAAGAATGGAAGAGGGCCGTGGCAGGATTTTTCCTGTCCAATTAGTTTAAATATTAGTGCAGCAGGAGGCCTGTGATTGGAAGAGAGAAGGAAGATGGAGGGAGAGGAAGAAGATCCAGATTCCACGTGGTTTTAAATAGCCACAGGTAGTTATGAATAACATGAAAGGATAATATAATTGGGCTAACTTCCCTAATCTAGATGAGCAGCTTGTGTCATTATCAATTAGCACAGAAATTATTGTGTGGGCATCTTGTGAACTGAGAATTTATTGATATATAAATCTGACTAATTATAAGCTTTAAGAGTTTTGTTTTACTGGGTTACTGGAAGGTGGGACTGCTGACCAGGGGTTTATGGCTGAAAAGGAGACAAGCAAACCAGAGCTGGGAAGACTGCAATCGGTCACTGTTGAGGCTAATCTAGAGGCAAGGGCAGCAGGACCGCCACTGGGACTGAGAGTTGTGGACAGTAGCACGGGAAGCCTGCTGGTCTTTTAAAACATTTCTTGAAACAGAAAGCCAAGCCCATTATGGACAGTACCAGATAGGTGGTCTTGATTATTTAAAAAAAAAAAAAACAAGGGGGAGAAACCCACAGTGGACAGCACTTGGCGGCAGGGGGGGGGGGATTGTCCTGAGCTATATGAGGAGCCCAGTAGAGCATGAACTTGGGGCTGAGCCAGCAAGCAGTGCCTACATGGTGCTGGCCTCCATGCTCTTGACTTAAGTTCTTGACCTGAGTTTCTTCAATGATGGACTGTAACCTGGAAGTGTAAGACAAATAAACTTTCTCTCATGAGTTGTTTTTGGTTAGAGTGTTTTATCCCAGCAACAAAATGAGACTGGGTCAGTCGTGAAAGGAGACTTTGAACCTTGGTCCAAAAGCTTCAAAAGTCATACCTTTGCTGTCATAATGCATCATTTGGAAAAGAAAGAGAGAATACACACAATTTGGCATCACAGTACTCTTGTCACTAGAATTTGCCGGATACTATATGCTTTTATTAGATTACATCAGCAGTATCAATGTAATGCAGGGCAGTTCAGCTTCCAAATTATGAAGGTTCCAGGAATAGAATGTGAAAAATTTCACTAATGCAGTAAGAGAAAATATGGTAAACCTCCAAGCTGGTTTTTATCTCCAGGCTAAGTGGATGTGAAAAAGTGTGAGAGAACCTGAAGTGGTGTTTAAGGAGTGTTAGGACAACCAGGGGGCACAGGTGTGAGGTTCATCTGACAGAAAGGAGATGTCAGAAAATAATCTTGCAAGGTTGGTGACCAGGGATGACTACAGATACACCAGCAACTGGAATACCCCTTTCTCCAGCTTTATATGAGGGTATAGTTTTCTCATTAGACTTCCCTTGAAGATATTTCAAAGCCTTTCATCCTCAGATGCAATATATCACAGCCAGTATCATCCAAACCCAGAAGAGACACCCTTACAGTTTTGGGTACCTCTGCACTAATCAGCTTTCTGTCACCTTAAAAACATCTGAATTAACTGACTTTTAAGGAGGAAAGGCAAATTGTTTCATGGCTTTGATGTTTTGGTCCACAGTCACTTGATTCCATCAGTTTGGGCCTGTAGAGATACAGCCATCTTGGTGGGAGTGTCAATGAGAGGAGGTATGTCTACTTCATGGTTGCCAAGAAGCAAAAAGAGTGAATGATGGAGACCTTAGAGTCCCCTATATCCCTTTCTAGTATGTGTCCTAAATACATGACATAAATACATGTCTTAAACACAGGACATTGGCTAAGCCTGCCTACATGACAGATATAGGTTTCATCACCTCTCATTGGTATCATGGACTGATACCTTAGCCTTCAGTGTGTGACTCCATCAGGAACAGTCCAGATACAACCCATATCATCTCCTTAAAACCTTTAACTATTCTTCCCCTGACCAAGAGACCATAGCTGGCAGTGCCATTTAGGTAGGATGTCACACAAGACTGGATGAGTCACAGCCCCATGTTACTTTTGAGGTAGTCTTAAATCTTCCTCTCTGACCCTCTCATCTAATAATTAGATGCTCTGAAGAGCTCTGGAAGCCATTCCAATGAGACTGCCTTAGAGTTGTATACCATATTCAAGGCCAGAATGGAGGCACAGAGAAAAATGTTTCCACTGGCTAATTCACTGCTTCTTTTATAGGATCACATGGCAATATGTGTATGGTTCTTCTAAGTACTATGAGATAAGTTCAAGCTCTGGCTACAGACAGACTTGGGTCCAACTCAACTCCTAATTGTGCTTCATGCCCAAGCGTGTGCCCCAACTATGGACAAATGTAATGAGTATGAGTGTTCTAATCATGTAAGAGACAGTCGCCCTGAGGCAACCTCCCTTACCTTCTCTGAGGATTTTCTAGTCTGGTAGGTTGACACACCATGTTCTCCGTAGACAATCTTCAATTGATAGCCATTCCTTTGATTAATGGGGTCATTCCTTTCACCTTGCCCATAGGCTCTTCAAATATTCTCCCTGCTGACGGTTTGTGGAAGGCAAAAGTGGCAAGCATCCAGAGATCACATCAGAAATACGGAAAATTGGCATAAGTTCATCAGAAGACAAGTGTGTTTCTCCATTTATATTATAAAATTTTGAACAATGAATTTAATTATCAGATAATGAATTATGATACATCTCTCTCCCAGAATTCTGGGTTAAAACCTCATCTGTGACCATCATCAATGAAACACACTTTGAGAGAGTCACCGGAAGCCAATATTCACAGGTGGTGCAATGAATGATGGCATTATTACATGACTAATGATGTAACCAACATTAAATAAATGGCATTGGAGAGCTGCAGAGGCAAGAAGATCTATCATGTCTCACCTCAAAAGGCACCAAAGAACCCAGCACTATGAGAAATAACTGCATTAGTACATTTTTCTCCTACCTAGGAGATGTGAAATTAACTTGCATCAGAGCAATAAAAGTAAGAAATACAGGAAGTGTATTTCTGAACTTGACTAAGAAGACCTGTTCTAGGACACTGTAAAGAATCTTCTGCAGGCTTTGATGAGACAGAAAGAAATATGTCTCTTCTCTCTCTAATGTTCTCAAGATAAGTTACTATAGACAGTATGGGCTTGCAAATTTCTAAATACATTTGAAAGTCAGGTTTTTTGGTATATACAGGTTATATCACTATGGTAACATACAACTCAGGGCTTCTTGGATGCGACCAAATAGTCCTGATTGGAGCTGGTGACATCACAGGAACTGATACATAGCATGAGCAAAGTACGCTAGGAAGAATAGTACTTTTTTAGGATAAAGGAGCCTTAATGTAACCATGTTGTTACAAAACAAATGCTTTTGGAGAGAACCAATGACACCAGATCATGTGAATGTGTGGTTCGAATCAAGCACTGCTAAATCATAGATCAGGGACACAGAATGGAAGTAGGGCCTTCTGTGCCAGGAATAGAAGTGCAGCATCTTTGTGACCGTTTGGTACCCACAAGTGCTGCAGCAGAAGGAGAGACATGGTGCAGTAACAACCCAGACCCTGCTTACCTTTCCTAATGAGAGTGAATCACAGCACAGAAAACTGTCAATGAGATAATTCACAATGTCACATTAGCTTTGTGTTTCAATCTCTTTCACAACTGGTCTTCATAAACTTGCTAATGAGTGGTAAATTGGACTGACGAGCTTTACTCCAATCTGTTTCTTGTGCTAATCTTTAGAGAAAGGGCCTAGCTGCGATTGTCATAGACAACACATCAGGACAGGCCTCAAGTGGCCTGCATGATTCTGAGCTGTGCAATCCATCATCTTGTGGCCCTGGGCAAGGAGAGCAGAGGGATTTGCTGTTCACAGACATCTGCCAGGTGCACTCACTCCAGGTCCAGATGGGACAGGTTGACAAAGTAAGGCCTTGAAGTAGAGACTGACGTGTAGAGAGATAACTGGAAGATCTTCTGAGAAAGTCTTTATGGAGTCACAAGCAGAGAACCACAGGCATGTAGCACATGGGGTGGTTACCACACAGTGAGAACACTGACAAGGTCATATGTCCTCATGGCTGTTCTCAGTGACCAGTACAAGCCACTCAAGCCTATTTTTACATTTTTAGGTAACATGTTAAAAATAGAGAAAAGGCACAGGTGAGATGAACCTCAATATGCCTTATTAAACCTTTTAAGCAATAGATACAAATTGTATTTCAATGTATAATGGATACCTAGTTCTTAATTGATGAGATAGCTTATAGTCTTTGTTTCTATTGGTAACATCCCATTTTGGAGGAACCACAAGTACTGTCAGTAGCTTCATGTGAAGACAGCCTTTTGGAAAATACAGTGAATCTACGCATCCTTCCCAAAGGCCTCCAGGTCCATCTTTGTGTGTGTGTTCAGTAAGGATTCTCAGCTTTATGTAGGGGGCATCAGAGAAGACCTAGAGACTTCATTGTTTGGTAGTACTTCTTTCAGTTCATGCTATCACAGACTATACTGGACAGATGCCAAGGTCCTGGAAGACTCTATATTGTGTAAAAGAACTCTGATTATTCTAGACATATCCAAATTGGGGAGTATCAGCTAATCAGCCAGATAGGATTTATCTGTTGAAATCAAACCAGCCATTGTGCTTTAGGCCTCTCTCAGGAGGGTCTCCCACTGCTGCATTCTGACTGTGTATAGCTGCCATCTACGCAACCTGAAGAAGGTGTCTTCCAAGATTTACTAACCGGAAGCTAATTGAGATGGGTCTAGACCTCTCATTCACACACCCTAAGAAACACTGTGTGTGGATAGGCATTTGGAAGAACATGTCTTGCAGATGTTCGATGGGGATTTCTGGGACTACTGCTTTCACTGTACAGATTTTGTCATGGTTTACAACCAAATGCTGCATGGTTAATGGTCTTCAGAAGTCCTAGTTTGACATATGGCTCTGTGCTTACCAAATGTGTAGACTCATTATTTACTATGTCTGAGCCTCATCAGAAAAAAATGGGGAATTTAACATATATCCCTCTCCAATGTGTTCTGGAACTCAGCTTTTTTTCTTTCCCATGGTCGACCAGTCTTCATGAACTCAGCTAGTCAGTGGCTTTAAAAAGCTTCCAGAGCAAATGACTCAAAATTAAGCCCCCAATCCTACCTACTCTCCTAACCTGGCAGATTGTGCCTACCTTTTTACACACCACCTCACTGATACCTGAGAGGAGCTCACACCTGTCATGGCTAACTACCCTTAGATTGCAAAGTCAGCTTATAATGCACCCCATGCATCTGAACATTTGGGCCACGAGCTTTGTCCTTGTCTTTAGCAGTGAGTCTTGCTAGCTCTGCTTTTAGATAGATCCTGGATCCGCTCACATCTCTCCAACTCCACATTCCCACTCTGCTCATTCCTTGCCTAGATTATCTCCATAGCTCTTTCTTCACTTGTTGCTCCCTTCCTCCTTCTCTTCACCATCTGCTCTGAACAGAGTAGCCACAGTGATACTTTGTCACCACTGCTCTGCTCTTCTTTTTTTTTTTTTTTTTTTTTTTTAAATTTTTTTTTTTTTTTGGTTTTTCGAGACAGGGTTTCTCTGTGTAGCCTTGGCTGTCCTGGAACTCACTCTGTAGACCAGGCTGGCCTCGAACTCAGAAATCTGCCTGCCTCTGCCTCCCGAGTGCTGGGATTAAAGGCGTGGGCCACCACGCCTGGCTCTGCTCTTCTTGAGATGTATCCCTTCCCAGAGTAAAATGGAGTCCTTAAAACATTTGCTAAACAACCTTTCTGCATGGCACTTTGTATTCTTTTTACAGGGAGTTTGATGTTGTATCCAGCTAGCCAAATAATAACGCATTCACCCTTGGACCCTGTGAGGCCTATGGCCCCTGAAACATGGGTTCTTGTTCAGACTTGAAGTGCCAGTCATGTGTTTAAGGCTTTAAACCAATCAGAAACCAAATGGTTGTCCCTGTAACATTAGTGCCACTTCTGCACCTTTGGATGTATCTTGCCATGCTAGTTGATGTTGTAGCTCACAAGTTCAGATCTGTTTAAGACTGTTGGTGACTTTTCTCTCTCAGCAGCCTGCATAGCACCTCTCAGTCCTAGGAAAGCTAGCCAGCAGAGAGGAAGCTTTTTGGTCAGTATTAACTTGATTTCTCTATGTCTTGAGATTAATGTATGTGGTGTCTTCAGCAATGGGGTCTTACCATCAATTCCAGGGAGACAACCAAGAACAATGCCATTGTTGCTACAGCCTGTTTTGGTTTATTTGGGGCGGGGGGCTGGGACACTCCAGACTAACAGCTTGAGGAGAGGTATATCACACAAACCAATGGATATTTTAAGAGAATATTTGCCTAGGATGCTTATTCTTATGGGATGGACTTGTGCCAACTCAAATTTATACTTAAATTCTCACTTTTTCCAGTTATTTTTCCTAGTGGCCATTTGTTGAACTTACCACCTATTTATTTCTAGAAAATTTCTCCTTCATTACTCATTGGATTGTAGAAGAAATTTGGGGTTTGTAAAGTATGATCTTAACCCTGCATGTGTGATGATATTGGGAGTGAATATCTTTCTCACAACCACGGTTCCTCTGTAGAGTTTTGACCTGCAGCTAAGAGAACTGAAGCATACATATATACAGGGACTTCATAAGTATATGCAAGTAGTAAATTACATCTGTAGAAATCCTTAACTTCAGACACATACCAATGTGACTTAAAGAGGGACCTGAAAAGGATTACAAACAGTGAAGTCCACAGAAGAGAGGAATCTCAGCACAAGGAAATCGTGCTTCAAGACCTAGAACAGGTGGGGCAGGCTTGGTGGCACTCGAAGTCATGATGAAGTGTAGTAGACATGGTGACACCTGAGTTTCTGTCTCCTTGTTCCAACTTTTCCCAAAACCTGAAATAAGCTCAAACTAAGACTCCAAATTAGTTTCAGTTGTATTTTGTTGGCTACAATAAAAAGGATCTCAATCAATATATTTTTGTCTCAGATTTTAATTGTAGAGCAAAATTTTCTTGGGGAATTTTCCATACTTAAAAATATAATACTCATACTGCACTTAGATTAGCAGCACTTAAGCCATGCAGCCCTGGTCCATATCCCGGGACCCAGAGCCTACCATACATGTTAAACTTCAATGCTTTTCCACTTATAATTGTTGGAGTTCATCAAAAGACCCTTACTCACAAAGACCACAGAGATGGCCATTGTTGCAAACCACAAGAGGATTTTTATTATTCCAACATGTTGGGGACCCTCCTCTTAGCACGCAGGCCAGAGGAGAGACCCAGAACAAAGAAAGGACAGACTTTTTATACCTTGTAAGGGGCAGATTTGGGCAACAGGGCAGCTGGCTTATTTTTATTGGTGTAGCAAGTAACCTTTTCAGGCATTGGTGGGTTTGCATAGTGACTACTTCTGGCCTAGTGACTCACTTTGCCTGCCTCATGGTGGGTTATTATGATTTGGTCAGCAAAGCAATAGTGCAATTTGAATTTATGGGTAAACTATTAACATCACAGTTATTAACATCACAGGGAATCCTAGCAAGGTCAGAGTGGTTTGTGTGTGTGTGTGTGTGTGTGTGTGTGTGTGTGTGTGTTTTTCTCTCTCAGAATTCAGTGTGGGGCAGGGTAGGGGGATTTCTCTGGGAACTGCTATCTTGTTATGGTTATTTTTCTGAGAACAGCTCATTTTGTTTTGGCAGCTGTAGACTTAGTCATTTTGACCACTATGTTTTTGAAAGTCCCTTAAGAGGGGAAGGGGATAGGTGGTCTTGAACTTATTTTGGATATTATATTTTGGATATAATAACCTCTGCAGAGAGAGCCTGTGACATATGCAAACATTTTTTTTTTTTTTTAGAATTTTGTCTTCTCTAGAACTTCTCTAAGTAGCCCAGCTTGTTTAGAGGCCCTTGCACAGGAACAGCCTCTGAGCTGTTTCTATAACTGACTGCGTGGAGGAACTATCTGTGGGCTGGAGGAACACACACACGATCAGGCACTTTCTCAGGGACTTGGTGAGACACCCAAGCAACACATTAAAAGATTTTATGAAATAGTCACAGGGCAGACTGCAATAATGCAAGTACTTTCGAGGCCAAGCAGGAGGTTGTAGAGTTTGAAGAAAGACATGGTCTAAAAACAGCAAAGCAAAACAAAATCATCATCAACAAGAAGAAAACGTAAGAGAGTGGGGCACTTGTGCATAGACAGAGCTACCTCCAATGGCTCAGGGATTATTAGATTCTGCAAGGACAAGTGCAATGAGCTTTTCTAAACTGAGACAAGTGGTCTACCTAACTGCAGCAAGCCTATGTGAGGCTTCCCTGCTCACCTGGCTTCTTTCTTTTCTCTCCACTGAACTGTGGGATCTGTGAGAGCCATGATCACTTTGAATCCACAGACCCTGTCATTCATTGTGCTTGGTGGAGAGAAGCTGTTAATAAATGTATCCTGCTTGAATGGATATGCATAGTTATGTGCCCATGCCACACATAGGTTGGAGCAGGAGGACACTTCTGTTTTTGTGGTATTAAAGGCTGTCAATAGCAAGCACTCATGAAGCATTACTATTATGTTAATGTGACTAGCTGGTTTCAAGTTTCTTCCTGGCTGTTTTAACTAGCAAGTTCTCCCTATTGCTCTCTTCTCCCAACAAGAAAACAAACAAAAGTTTGGCTGATTGGTCGATCTCTCCCCATTGGGGCACACTGATCTTTGAGTGGTTGGGTATCAATCATGCAGAGCTACGTGCTCATTCTGGAGTCGAAGAAGTATGATCTAGTTCAATCTAGCTTTACTCAGAAGAGGTTGTGAACTAGGATGCTATTGAATAATACATTTAGACTACTTTCCACATAATAGCTTAGGTATAATAAGACAAAGTCATCCTACCACATTAATTTTGGATCATTAGAGTTCAGTAGAGAATCCTCAGTAAATCTGCATAAGATGGCCAACAGGATAGAAATACTGGTTGATAGATTTAGGTATTCAACAACAACAATAACAATAACAACAACAACCACAACAACAACCAGCTTTAGACCCAGGTCACATTTTCTCACATACATAAGAGATTCTTTTTGCTTAACCTATCTTCCATATTTTCTACTTCCCTCCTATTTTTTGAAAAAGGAATATTTTTTCTCTAAAAAAAGAGAACATTTTTTTCTAGATAAAAATATCCTCTTCATTTTGCATAATGATAAAAAATCAAAATTCAGAATTCATACATCATTAAATGTTCAAACTTTTCCTTTTCTGGCCGTGTTTTGCCTTCTATATTGAGGTAAACACATGGAGTTCACTCTGTACTGCTAATATGGTTCTGGATATAAGCTAGTCCAGACATCTGGATGAGTGACTGTAAGTCTCCTTCCAATCATAGTAGTAGCAAGAGCACCACTGTGGGAAGAAACTCCAAGTAGTCAATGACTGTGTGCAGGTACATATGGCCTTTAAAGATACTTATTAGATGCTAGGATGAGAGAAGAGGAAGCTGGGTTGCCAAATGACAAACTGAGGAGCATTTGAAGTCCATTAGGAATGCTCTTTCTACCTCATAGTTCTTGAGTAGTCTC
>NC_034593.1:144376742-144413814 GCF_900095145.1 Mus pahari | reverse complement strand
CTCTCCCTCTCCCCCTCCTTCTCCCCTCCCCCTCCCTCCTCTCTCTCTTGTCTCATGTATCCCAGGCTGACCTCAGATTTGTTAGTTAGACAAATATGACCTTCAACTTTTTCTTGCTTTTACCTCCTGAGTTCTGGGATTGCAGGTGTGTGCCACCACACCCAGTTCATATGATGTTAGAAACTGGATATGTGCTAGATGACTATTTGGACAATTGAGCATCCTCTTTCTCCTTGAATGATTTTTATAAATCACCTTGCAGGTCTATTGCCAATACAGAAGGAAAATCAATTTTCTTAGCCTTGGCCTGAGGCAGCTTGGTCTGGAGTTGCAGAGGGTTTGTTTGGCTGACATTTCACAATTCTGTTTGACTGTGTTTGAAGATGGCTGCTTCCCAATTCTTGCTATGTGTACAGACTCAGGGTGAGAAAATCATCCCCTGTCACTCCTACTCAAGTAGACCATGACCACGAAGAAAAAAAACCTGAGATGTAACAGGGAAGAGTTAGGACCTTTCCCACTCCTACTCTAATATGGAACAGCGGCACTGACAGGCTTAGGTTAAGTTTTTATTGGGAAAACTTGTACCCCACTGACTGTGCTTTGTAACTATAGGTACCTCATAAGAATAGTGCTGAGTCATTAGTATATAGTTATTTTTCTGTTTTGAGATTTTTTTCTTCTATTTGGTTTTGAAAGATTCACAAATGACATCCCTTTTCTGGGTTCCTGGTTTCCTCATGTCTCCATCATCTACACTAGACTGAGCAGTGGGCTGCATGTTTCTCATAGGTAGATATTTTAGCTGGTATTTACATTTCAAAAACAGCGCAGAGGAGGTTTTATATGAAAACAAGGTCTCAGGCAATATTTAGAATTTAATCTCATTTTATCTTCACAGGAGATTTTTAGTGTAATAGTGTTGGCCTTATTTTTGTACCCAATACATTGAAAAGGAGACATAAAATAAACTTTATTGAGACCTTATATACGTATGAAGTATACATATTATAAAGGTATAGGCTGATGCATTTTCACAAATGGATGTTCTATATAAGCAGTCCTACCTTGAACACAAAACATTAATCTGGTACCTCAGAGGCCCCTTGATTCCATTCTAGTCTCTGCTCTTCTCTTCCTTAGGCACCAAAAGATCTCACCACAGAGTAATTACAGGCTGTTGTTTCTCTAAATTGAAGCTTAGAGCATAGACTGTTTGTGTCATGGCTCTTTATCCAGTATTTTGTGAACCTCACCCATATTATTTCATGTGGTTTAAAACGATTGGTTTCTGTTACTGTTGTTATTGTTGCTGTTCTATAGTATTTCACTGAATGATTGTATCAACTCTTATTCATTCCACCTTATGTTCTTTAAAAGCTCAGTTTAAACTTATGCACAGATATTTTCAGTTCTGAAACAAAATTCTAATAGCGGAAAAATAAGTGTGGCTAACATGCTGAGGAAGAGTTTGCTACTATATTCGTGTGTTTTCCATCTCAGAGGCATGTGCATGTTGGCGCCATGAAGAGCATTATTCTTCAAGTGTTTGAAGGGTTCAACGCCATGTCAACATTCAGCTCGTGATGAGCATTCAGACTCAGGGCATTTTCATGACCCACTGAGAGGTCTGTGCTAAGCATCAGGCTGGTGTCACACTCACTCTGACCTCTTCTGACTGTCCTCAGCAGGGACTGTGTGCTGATCCCAAATCGTAGCAGTGTGCTGACCATGGGCACAAGTAATAGAGAAGAGACTGACAGCTTGGAGTGCTGCCTCGCCTCTGCCCACACACAAGAAGATGGGCACCATCCTGCAGACTGCTCTGTTTAGCTTTCAGCCCAATGCAGAATACATTAGCAACCTCAGCTACACTGAGAGGTAGGATCTGAAATTAGTTGTTTTCTTGGTCTATTGGCTGTGTAAAAACTATACTTGGAAGCATAGGGCCTTTGAAAATTTTCACATTTTATATTGAGAAAGACAAGTTTTAATATGAGTATGAAGAGTTTAAGTTCTGGATAAAGTTGGGACTTTAATAAAGAGATCTTGATCACAAAGCATTGATGCATTGATGCACAGCCCTTTCTGAGGAGATGTACCACAGGGTGGGATGTTCACCCCATGCCTGGTTGATTTTAAAGTTGTCCTGTATTTGTCATGGATTGTGTATTGAAAAGCTTCAGTTGTTTGCTAAAATCAAAGCAATCACCTCCATGTTTAGGGACAAGGCCTTCCTTACACACTGCAGATCATTTGAAAAGTCCGCTTTTCTGTTTTTCCCTCTCTTATGCTGTTTTCAGCTCCACAATTTCATCTTTGAAACCTTTGAAGGCAACCAGGAAACAGTGACATCTCTGGCGTTCAGAAAAAGGAAAACAAGGTGTTTTAATTCTTAGAGAAGCAGGCTATATGGAGAAGGATAGGCAAAGATAAACTGTTACTGATTTCTCTCCATAGGCTCCAATTTTCTGATTCAGGTCACTCTTTTTTTTCTCATTTTTTTATTATTATTATTTTCTTTATTTACATTTCAAATGCTATCCCTAAAGTTTCCTATACCCCACCCCCGATCCCTGATCCCCTACCCACCCACTCCCACTACTTGGCCCTGGCCTTCCCCTGTGCTGGGTCATATAAAGTTTGCAAGACCAAGGGGCCTCTCTTACCAATGATGGCTGATTAGGCCATCTTCTGCTACATATGCAGCTAGAGACATGAGCTCTGGGGGTACTGGTTAGTTCATATTGTTGTTNCACCTACAGGGTTGCANCCCCCTNCNNCTCCTTGGGTACTTTCTCTAGCTCCTCCATTGGGGGCCCTGTGTTCCATCCAATAGCTGACTGTGAGCATCCACTTCTGTGTTTGCCAGGCACTGGCATAGCCTCACAAGAGGATTCAGGCCATTCTTAAAAGAGGAGATGGATAAATAATTATAGAATATAGAATCTGTTGATGGTGTTGATACAAGAGGACCTTTGGACTACTAATTTCCACTTCATTCTTGATGTGTAAATGGTGTGTCACAATATTTCTGGGGAGTAATGAGTGCATGTCAACTTTGCTCATGTAAGGAACTGATGTCAGCCCAAAACGAGGATGCCTCAAGTCCAAGTTGGTACCAACAGGTTCGTTGGTGTTACTTACAGGAGTGTGGGTGAAGGCTGTGCTGGCAACTTTTCATGTCAACTTGACACAGTCTAGAGTCATTTCAGAAGGGAAAATGTCAACTGAGAAAATACCTCCATTATATTTGTCTGTATAGAAGGCTTTGGAGTATTTTCTTAGTTGATAATTTTGGGGGAGGGCCCAACCCAATGTGGGTGGTGCCAACCCTGAGCTGGTGGTCAGAAGACTTAAAAGAAAGCAACCTGAGTAGGTATGGGTGGGCAAGCCAGAAAGCAGCATTCTCCCATGCCATTGTCTCTATTCCTGCCCCAAGTTCCTACCCTGGCTTCCCTCAGGGTAGGACTTATAAGCTGTAAGGTAAAATAAACTCTTCCCTCTCCAACTTTCTTTTAGTCATGGTGCTTTATCTCAGCAATAGAAAATTCCAACAAAGACAAGGGGTTGCTTTCTGGAGCAGGAAGGACTCGAGGGAAGATGCATCTGTTAGGGGATACTTTTGTGCACTCTCTGTTCAAATGCTGATTTCTGTACCCAAAGATCTGGTTGTAGCCTAGACTCTGGTATTATCATTATTATGAAGCATCTCCTGACTCAATATACTATAAACATTGTTCTCTATCGCCATCACAACTAAAGAGTAGATGGGCCTATAACTGAGCAGGAGAGGAAAGGACAGGACTTTCTAGCCCAGAGAGAAGGCTCAGGTGAGGACCAGAGGAGTTACCATCAGGAGGCCAGGCTGAAAGTAAGATGGCAGGTAACAGACCATGTGGCTAGGAGATATGCCAGGCCAGCATAGTTGGAGAAGAATAGCTCAGAATCTGCCCAGCTATAATGCCAAAAGCTAATAAATAAATGTAATGGCCTCTGTGTCATTAATTCAGAACAAGGATGGGCATAGAAAAACCAATGTTTTTATATGCATCAGTAAAATTCTACCCCAGCATGGGTGATTGCTCATGAAAGCTGGAACTCTGGAGCTCACTGTACAATTTTCAGACAGCTCAATAGGCTAGAGAAGGCCTCTTTCAGGAAGCATGTCTGGTCTAAGAATGTCTTTCAGCAGTGCTTACCTGATATAAACTTTGGGAGGCGAGAACTGGGCTGATGCATCTTGTCACTTTCAGGAATTTCTTGGAGATTTTGAGTTGTTGGCTTCCTGAGTTTTAAGGAGTGTCCCAGAAAGATGGACTCTTTCTCTTCCCTTTAGAAGAACATCCTGTGTCTTAAGAAGCTTCCCTCTACGATAGAATATTTTTTTACTAGAAATAAATTACTATGCAATAGGATGTGAGTGCTAGCTGGCAGAGTCTTGGAATAGTAGAGGGAGAAATTGGATAGAGGGCATCAGCTTTACTTACAAACAGCATAAAAGTGGCAAACTGTCCCAGAGAATGCAGAAGACGCTGCACAAAAGCAGCTAGGAATTAAACATGTAGCTTTGGGCAGAGGCTTCAGGGAGAAAGTGGCATGAGTCGGAACTGGGACATGGTCCAGGGTGGAGGAGGGGTTAAGTAATCCTACTTAACCTTCCCAGCCATTTGGAGGTGCAGTCCAAGTTTTACAAGGCATGAACACAGGCGTGATGAGGATTGAGACAACCAGAAGCAAGGGGAATTGTTATGGAGGCCTTTTGGGTTCAAGAAGAGAATGCAGTGAATGTCTGATTTCAGCTACTTTTTCTCCTCCCATCATGATGATATATATTTGGGATATTTGGGAGACTGGATGGGAAAACATCATGACAAACACCACCAGAGATAGTGGGGATCTCACCACTTAAAGCAGCCACATCTGAATTACCAGCTGCTAAATTTACATGTTACCTTGCTGTCTAGTAATATGGGGGCTGGCGGGGGGGGGGGAAGGTCAATAGTAAAAAGTGAACCCATAATTTTTCACAGAGCTGAATTTATGGTATGTTATTAGCTCCCAAAGAAATCAAACAGAGGGTCCTTCCATTAAATTCTGCATGGATACATGGGTCTCAATATCTGTGTCTTGACTGTGTGGTTTCTAGAAATAAAACCCAGTTCTATAAATACTAAACTTTGTTTATAAAGTTTTATGGTTTTATCCACTATGAACTTTATGGCAGGAGATTTGTTAGGGCCAACATAACACATCTATGGTTAGTGTCAGGAAACAGCCTTGAACCCATATAGGGCAGAGTCCACTGAGCTTTAAAATGCATTGTGAGAATCTAAGAGCATCTCTGCATGCAGTCTGAAGGGAACGCTTTCCCTGTGTCAGCCCTCCTTCCACAATGCTGGTGGGGATGGTGGCTTCACAGTGCATAGGAAGCTCCATTCTTCTGCTGTGCTAGGGCAGCAATCTTCTTCTAGCTCTGAAAATTCACTATGGGAAACTGTTACCCACTTATCACTTTTCTCTGTATTATATTGTTGGTCAATAATATAGCCATGTATCTTTGCCTTGTGCCAAGTGAATTCCTCATGTCACCTGTCCTAGAAGCTTTAATCATCAACTTGACACAACCTGGAGTCATTTGAGAGGAAAACCTTGATTGAGATTGAGAAGTTGTCTAGTTCAGATTGGACTGTGGATATATCTGTAGGTCACTATCTTGTTTATTAAGGCCCAGCCTACTGTGGGCTAGCACATTGATAGGCAGGTGGTCCTGGGCTGTCTAGGAAAGATAGCTGAGCATGAGTTTGTGAACAAGCTGGCAAGCAGTGTCCTTCATGGCTTTTACTTCAAGTTCCTGACTTCAGGTCCTGTCTTGACCTTCCTCAGTGATAGACCATGGCATTCATGCACACCACATAAGCCCTTTCCTCTCTTGAGTGATTTTAGTCAGAGTGCTCTGTTATACAACAGAATGGAATAAGAACAGTACTCATTTCAGAAATAGAGTACACACCAGCAAACATTGAACAATTACTCATGGTTGATGTCTCATTAACCACAGAGGATACAAACAGGTAAGATGGCCCCTCTGAGGACTTCACATTGTAGCTGAATCAGACTTTAGAACATCCTACAGAGTAAACCGCGTGAAGGTAATAATGAGGTTCTATAGCACTGTTTTGTTGATTGCTGCATTTTAAATGTTTTGCTGTTTCTTCCCATGGTTGTTTTTTGCCTACTTGACAGAAAATAGAGTTACCTGGGAAGAGGAAACCTCAGCTGAAGAACAGACTCCTACAGATCAGCCTGTGTGCATGTCTGTGAGGACATTTTTTTGAGTAATAGTTGACGTGAAAGGGCCCAGTGGGCAGGCAGTATAAAAAGCCAGTCAGGGGGAGTACTCCAGCAGTCCAGCAGTGTTGCTCAATTTTCTCACCATCAGTTCTTTTAAAATTACTATTTTATTTTATGTGCATAGGTGTTTTGCCTGCATATAAAACGCTATGCATGCCTGGTGCACATGGAGGCCAGAAGAGGGCATCAGATCTCCTGGAATTGGAGTTATAGATGGTTGTAAGTTACAATGTGAATGTTAGGAATTGAACCTGGGTCCTCTGGAAGAACAGTGTGCTCTTAACTGCTGAGCCATCTCTCAACCCCACCCTCTGACCTGCCCTGCCCTGCTTTAGTTCTTGCCTTCAATATTTCTGACTTAAGTTTCATGTCGTGGCTTCTCTCCGTGAGAGGATGTGACCTGGGCAAGCTGAGGTAAAACACTTCCTTCCCAGGTTGGTTTTGATCTATGTTTATCAGAGTGACACAAAGTAACAAGGGTGGCTCTTATTAGGTTCTTACAATATTGTAGGCATATCTCACACTACAATATTGTAGGCATATCTCATACTTCCTTTATCCATTGCACAGCTGAGGACACTTAGGTGTTTTTCATATTTTGACTATGGTAAACAGTACCACAACAAGCACACACACACACACACACACACACACACACACACACACACACACACACACATCTTTGAGATCCTGATTTCAGGGCCAGAGAAATGGTTCAGTCAGTGAGTAAGGACCAAATACAACAGCCTGAGCTCAATCTGGAATCCATGTGGAAGAAGGAAAGAAATTGACTCCCCAAGGCAGTTCTCTGACTTCCAAGTGTTTCATGTGTACCACCAACATACAGATAAATGGAAAAGTATGGATTCTGGGAAACATGCATACAATGCCTTGTCTGGGTATAGGTTTTTTTATTTTTATTTTTTTGTCGAACTTGCAGATCTTTTGCTTATGTATTATGGTTTCTGATTCCATGGTAATTTTATTTTATTTTATTTTATTTTATTTTATTTTATTTGTGGAATTTCATACCACCTTCCTAATGGGTGCACCATTTTTATTTATATCACCAGTATACAAATGACGTTTGCTCATGTCCTCACTAGCCCTTGTGCCTTGATGATAGCCATGCTGCCATGTGTGATGAGGTGTCTTGCAGTGGGTTTGGTTTTCATTCCTTCTATAACCATCAATGCTGAGCATCTGGCCCTGTACCTACAGGTCACTTATATGTTGCCTTCGAGCCCCTTGCTCATGTTTTTATTGAGCGTTTGCTATTATTACTATTTGCTATTATTACTGTTGAGTTGTAGGCATTTTACATATGGTTTGATTATCAATCCCTGACCATATATGTGGTTCTCAGTATGTCTATCCATTCTGTGGATCCCTGTCACAATCATTTGTTTCATCTGCTGTGCTGAAACCTTTGGATTTGAAGTCATCCTGCCAATGTAGCTTTGACTTTTCTATAGTAGCTCAGCTGTGGTTGTTGGCTCTGTGTATGAAGAACCATTTCACTTGCACTTTCTTTGAGGAATTTCAGTGTCTGGTCTTGTGTCTAAAATTTTAATATATTGTTGTGTGTTCCATAAATGTATTAAATTTCATTCTTTTATATGTAAAGATTCAATCTTCCCCAAACACAGAGTTACAGAACAAAACAAGGAAATCCTGCTATACTCAATATGGTGGATGAATTTGGAAGACATTATGCTAAGTAAAATAAGTCTACCCCAGAAGGATGAATACAGTAAGATTTCCTGCATATGAAGTATCAGAACAGCCAAATCAAGAAACAAGAATTAGAAAGAGACAACTGGGGCTGGCAGTGGAAAGCATGGAGCTGCTGTCCTTGGGGCTCAATGTTCAGTTGGTGAGGAGAGTACCTTGTGTGGATCTGTGGGATGTGAGGCATTCTTTCTCAGCATTGAGCCATGAGCTTAAAACCTTAGGAGTTTGGTCTCATTTCAAGTGATCTCGCTCACAGCACATATGCTGAATGAAGTCATTAATAAGTTAACCCATGAATTATCCTACACTTAGAGGTACATGTGAGAGTCTGGGCCATAATCCAAACCCAAATACCACTGTTCTTGTTATCCAACTTATCCAACAACTGAACCTACCTTGACAAAGTGAAACTCTAATTCATAATATAATCCATAGATTCATAGAATCCATGAAATGTCTACCAAAGAGACCTCACTGGGTGAGAACACTTAAAATAGAGACAACTATCCAACATTCAGAAAAACATGGTTGAGGTGTTGCCTGTGTTACAGCATTTGCTGCGGAGTTCAATCTTGTGGCCCAGAGATGTATCATCACTAGTCTGCCTGGCATTGTTTCTGAGTTCAGCCCCATTGAGTACATTACAGTTTCTCTGCCTTTACTCTTTGGCCCCACAGTGAGGCTCACCCTCTCTACATTAGCATACGTATCAGTAGTGGATTTACAGACAAATAGAAGCAATGACATATTAAGTAAAGTGAAGTTCTGTTTTGCTTTGGTCTTTCCTATTTACAGTTTACAGTTGATTCAGATGCATCCAACTGTGTGTCCAGCAGATGTCAGCATCAGGCTGCTTCTACTCTTTCAGTCTGCTCTGTAGTATCTTTAAAGGGCCATCAATATTCAGCACAGAACATACTGAGATGTGAAATAGCAGGTGCAGTGAATCTGTGGTGAGGATGCATTTAATGGGTGAAGGATTCAACATTCCATCCACTAAGCAAACAACTGTATGTAAAACCCCATCTGTAGCTTTTTTATCCATGTCCATTATGAAAAATTATTTCAAAAACACCAGTAGAAGCTATTCTGTAGAAGATAGCTTTGTACAATTACGTGACAAAATGGATTAAAGCCACTGACAAAATATAAATATTTGAGTAATTTTAGGTTGCTTCTGCTTACACCAGAAAGAGACACAGAAGGATTAAAAAAATTTCTTTAGGATATAATTTCAGTCACGAAGTTTTTGGCAAAATGGACTTTTTAGTCACTCTTTTCTCTCCAGTACTGAGAATCTCAATCATTTGGAACAGATTAAAATTCTTCTGGTAATATACACCTCAACGAAGCCAAATGGATGGTCGAGCACCTCAGGTAAAATGCCATTTGTATAGTTCATACCCTACTGGATTCTGTGGCAATTGACTAATATATTTCCTTAACTAGAGAATCTAATGGGCCCAGCCATTGCAGAGTTGCTGTATGTAAATGTGAACGGATAGCAGTTGCATGGCTGCTGGGGAAAGCTATGGAACCCTCTCTATAGCACCCTCACGAGGGCATTGAGAACCAAAGTGGCAGAGAGTGCGCAGGGGGCCAGTCTGCTTTCTACAGCCCCTTATAGTGGAACAAAATTGAAAGAATTCTACTGTTGGTTCTAGGAAGAGTTAAAATTCTCCTTTCACACAAGCACCTTAGGTAGGAGGATAATTCGTCAAGCAAAAACAATAACAGAACCTTGGATGACACTTGCACAACCCATGTGGTGGTGTCATTCCCCGGAGTGCAGACCAGGGCGCTGTGTGTATCCAGCTCTCTCATCTCTCATGGCTCCTATACAGTGAACTGTCCCCGGTTTCAAAATTCATCCAGGAACCACGTGAACCCAAGTCAGAAGCAAAGTGTCATGCCTGGAAACATGAGTAAATAGGACCTTAAGCCTACCGACAGGTCTACATTTACATATTTTGCTTTGTTTATGTTTTTGTTCTTAAATTTGAGGGTCACTCTGTCTCAACATATACTGAGTGCTAGCAATGTCTGTGCCTTTTTTTTTTTTTTTTGTCTCAGGCAGATCGAGTGTCTGACACAAAAGAAAATCAACAATAAAAACATCAATTTAGGGGCACAAAATCAAAGGAATGGCTGGTTTATCCTACAACCACAGTGTCTCACCATGAGACCAGTAACACGCACTCTGTCACTGTGATGAGTGTGGCTTCATCCCTGTAAGGGAACCACATCAGATAGTTCATATAGGAATCAAAACCATAACTATAACCCCATTTACAGTCTGTCAGCATGCTTGAGCCCTTAAGAGGTGCAATGGCTCCATCCAAAGTGAGTGACTTGCAGCATCAGCAATGTGTGTACCCTGTCATATTAATATGTTAAAGTGACATTCAAAGCGTGATCACCATCACATTTTGCCAGGTGCACTTCAATGCATGCAGTACATTGATTTTTGGAAATGATCGCTTCATCAGTCTTTTCCTTACTTTTATCTGAATGATGGCAAAGAAGACCCTTTTTTATGGACACGATGTAATGTTTCCAACCATCTTTCTTCATCTCCTTGGGGCACTGCCGGGAAACACATTAGGTTATAACTCAGTACTGGAGGGAAATTCTGATGATGAACCTCGCTTTTGCAAAGACTCGCTGACATTAATCTGCCATATGTGATCACTGTGTGTGAGATTGAAGATGGTAGTTCAGGTCTGTGTACCAGAACAGGCCCATCAAAGGACTCCCCCAAATCACAGGAGAGATGCCTACCAAGATATCAAGTAGCAAAAGGAGTGTGGAAGGTTCCAGGGATGACAATTACCTGCTTTTCCAGTTCACTGTGCCAGGATTAGTGACAAAAATTATGGCATTTCCTGGATCTCTGTGGCCTGTATTTATCACGCTTGTCGGAAGAAGAAAATGTGTTTTAAGACCCAAGTGTGTTTGCATTTGTATTAACTAGTAAGCATTCACATTGATACCCTCGGCACATGTTCAACACTTTGAGTTCTGTATGCTGAGGAAGAAGAGTATTGTGGGAAGACAGGAGATGGTTGTGTGGCACTTACTAGAAACAAACCAACTTCTCATCTGAACGTACTCATGTGGACTGTTTTCCAGACTTGTTTTATAGGCTTTAAAAAGTTTCTTGTATTCAAGTCTCCATTCATTTATCCCTTTCTAACATGCATTTGCGTGTATGTGTGGGGTGGTGGTGGGTGGGTGGTGGGTATATGAGTGTGTGTGTGTGTGTGTGTGTGTGTGTGTGTGTGTGTAGGCCAGAGGCCAATGTTCGATACTGTCATCCTTCAGGAGCTGCCTACCTTTTATTTTGAGGGATAATCTCTCACTGGGTCATAGGACTCACAGATTAGGCTAGACTGGCTGCCTAGCTGGTGAGCCCACAGATCCTCCTGTCCCCGCCTCCCAGCACTGGGATTACAAGTGTACACCACAAAGCCCAACTTTCATGTGGGTTTGAGGGCTGAACTCAGGTCCCCATGAAACACTTTACCACCTGAGCCATCTCCCCAGCCACCAGCACAAGTTATTTCAAGAACTCTACCAATCATGTCTTCTTGCTCTGTATTTAGGGTACATTTTGCAGGGGGATGGAAACCCACAAATTGACAGGATATTGTAGACTCACGAGTTAAAAATTCTAGAAATCAAATTATTTCTTCTTACATCTCAACAAAGCCAAATGGATGCAAGAATTCCAGTTTTTATATTAGATTTTGATCAGTTCCCACGTTCTTTCTCAATGACATATATTGATTATAAGGCTGATTACAATGGTTGGCTGTAATGGATGTACTCTTATGAGGAGAATGTGGGTCAGACACTGCTATCCAGAGAGCCATGTAGGTAATCTTGTTCTATTAGGATGTGACCTTTAGGGTCCCCCTGTTGGTTTTGACTATTTACCAAAAGTGGCCTCAGCAGTACTTTTGCTGCCATTAACTGAGGAATATGTGTGCACGTGTGTGTCTCTGTGTATGTATGCATCTGTGCATCTGTGTCTGTGTGCATGTGTGCATATATGTGGTGTGTATATGTGTGTGTATATATGTGTGTGTGAGTGTGTGGTATGTGTGTGTAGTGTATATGAGTGTGTGTATATGAGTGAGACTGTGTATAATACACATTTGTGTTTCTGTGTGATGCATTTCTGTTTCTCTGTGGGTGACTATGTATGCATGCATATGTGTTTATGTGTTCATGCATCTCTCTCTCTCTCTCTCTCTCTCTCTCTGTGTGTGTGTGTGTGTATGTGTGTGTGTGTGTGTGTGTGTGTGTGTGTGTGTGTGTGTGTGTGTGTGTGTTAAGGCCNTGTGTGTGTGTGTGTGTGTGTGTGTGTGTGTGTGTGTGTGTGTGTGTGTGTGTTAAGGCCGGGAATGTTCAGGACATCTTATGTGAAATATATTCATCTAAAAGCAAACAGTAACTCATACTTTTTTATTCAATGCCAATTGTAAAAAACTTGATTTCCCTCGCAACCTCCTGTCAGTACTTCACAATAATGAGCAAGAAATGGATTCCCACACAGCTGTCCAGGTAGCTGCAGTATCTCAGTGTGGATGTGCCTCCGAGATCCTGAAGACTCTACTTAGGGTTATAAGGAAAACGAACAGGTTTTAAATTTTTTTTTGGCCAAGTTCTTCATATGCTGTCTTGAAAACACAAAGCCTAAACTATTCACCTTGCTACGACTGCTTTTGTGTTGCTGGTTCTGACAAGGCACCCTTCTTGAACACCTTGCTTCTGTTCCTCTGTTCCTCTGTTCTCTTTTCCTCGGCTTTCTCTCTGTAGAGCTCATTACGATAGTGGCGGAGAGGCCTGACTCTCAAAGACAGCACTGTAACGAGCAGTCTGGTCTGTAAGGGCTGCTCTAAGAGTCAGACCTGGTCCTGAAGAATAAATGTTGGAAAAGAGGCCTGCTCTGTATCTTTCCTTTGTATGTTCTTTTACAGTGCATAACACTTGGAGATTGCTTTCTGTGTTTAATGAGACTGGTCATGTCACCTATGATGAATACTTTTACAGTGTATAATGCTTGGAGACTGCTTTCTTTGTTTGATGAGACCGATCATGTCACACACATATTATGAATACTGCAGATCACTTTTGAGCCATTTTAATCTGAACGTGCAATAATTATTTACTAAAAAGATAAATCAATGTTGTCTATTATTATTTATCTTAAATACAAAAAGCATATGATCATATTTTTAAAGTAAAGTTATTAGCAATTGCTCAGTAAGTGTTAAACAGTATTTAGAGGTATACAGTCAACAGGCTGACTCGGCCTCAAGCCTAACTTGACCCTGTGTATAGAACACTTTCAGTTCCAGCCAACGAACAAGCTAGAAGCTCAGATGTCATTGTTGGAAAATGAAATTTAGTCTAGAGACAGTCATCTGGGGTCCTTAGGCTGCCAAGAATGCTCCATGTCAACTGTTACACAGGTCTTCACAGCAGAAAAGGTGAAGGAAGACCCTTCCTCCAGTGGCAGGGAGTGAGGCTTCTAAAATACAATTGGTAAACTCCAGACAATGGTGTGTTTGCTTCTGGAAATCCTTCTAAAGAGCAACACTGAATAGCTGCTAACACCCTCTACTTAAAGTCAATCCTCCCATCCGAGCATTGGAAAATTCCATGGGAAATTTTGCAAGAAATGACAACTTTAGAATGCACTATTGAGTACCACACATCCTTAAACACTTTATCCTTTGCAATAAAAATGCAGCCTCTTGACTAACACTCAACAACACCATAGACCAATGTTAGAAATCTGTTTACCCTGAAATTTAACAGTAGCCTGTGTGTGTCCCAATCATCTACCCTCAAGCTTTATGCCAGGAAGCTTCTCCACATGCATAGCTTCCCAAGAGTGACACTTCATGGAGCTATAGATTGTTCTCACTGAGAAATTTAACAGGAATTAATTTGGCTCATTAAATATTTTGACATTTTGTCTACTTGGTTAAGGTGAGTGTATGCATCAAACTTAAAGTTTCTTAACCCCAAGGGAGACTCTAAGCCCATGACTGATGTTAACTCAGGGGTTATTCACTATTCACACTCTACCTATGGACCAACAAATTTGAAATGCAAATTTTTAAATGTTTTGAAGAGAGTAGACAGTCATGATCTTGTAGGAAGACATGTCTTCTTTGGCACAGAAAACAGCCAAGGAACCTTCTCACCATCTCTTCCCAGGAGATGGTGACACCATTATCAACTTAAGAACTAATTTCATGTGGTTAAACTCACATTTTGTGACACTAACATGTTTAAAATTGTTACAGGCAAAGGGCTGGAGGCTGTTACAGAGGTTGTACACACCTTAGATTATCAACAGCACACATGTTCTTCCACATGTGTGGTATGTGACTTGGGCACTGGGAGCACATCATGCTCATTTTCATTATAACTGTTTTTAACTTGATGCTATGGCTGGTGGTTCTATGCACCACAGTTGAGATTCCTCTAGAAGTAACTTCCTACAGAGCCAAGGACTTGAGCAATTCTCTCCTCAGTGGATCCCAGTAAACTTTTTTTAGGAGATGGAAAAGGCATGAGATAAAACCAGTGTTTAAAAGCCAGCACCATTAAGCAAGTTACCACTCTCTGTAGTTGAGAAGCTGTAGGAACAGGTGAAGCATGCACCCCAGAATTAGCCTCTCATCTGTTCTGTCCTGCAGGTTCTTATTATAGGTGCCTCTGCAGTTCATTAATTCCCCTGTACATCTGGCCAACCCCAATGCTTAAACCTGGGTTAGAACAACAGATGCTGATAGGAGGCATGTGAATGGAAACCACATATGGGAGGTCACAGGCAGCATCTGCTACCCTGGGTCAGAGAAATAAGGTTCAAAGACCTTGGGTCCATTTGGCAGCAAGATAAAATTGTAGTTTGCACCAAGGTTAAGGCTGATGGCCAGATTATAAAGCAAATGTTACATAGAACAGAATTACCTTTGGGACTATATGAAGACGATGTCTTTTCAGTCATGGACACTGATCTTTGCAACAGAACCAGCTTCTGGGTTTGTGTTCAGGATAGCCACATGGTACTGCTTCTGCTCCCTAAGTTTTGATGAGGTGCCCGCCTTACATATGGGAACAATGGTATGTGAAGAAAATGCTATATTTGAACATTAAGATCACATTCATTTTTGAGATGCCCATGAGACTTGAGACTGAAGAAACACTATAACTCTTGTTTTCACACTTAATTTAGGATGTGCTTCTTGGGTGTGCCGGTGAGTGGAATCACCTCCAGTATTTAACTTCTCTCTCCCTGTGTTTCTCCAGGGGACTGAAGTTAATTAGATGCAATTTAAATATGCGTATGATGTGGCATATATATATATATATATATATATATATATATATATATATATATATACCAAACTTAATAGAATCATCAATGGTTCACTCTTCTAATGTAATTAGAAAAACTTGTGTGCTTGGGAGTGGAATAGATTCTAATCACCTCTGCTATTAATAGCAATCAATTAAAGCTCTTTTGACATCATAAGTTCAATCACTAAACAAGTATAAAGGATTAGCCACCAAGAAGTAAACTTTAGATTCTGCTCTTCAGGGTGTGCCAGAAGGGTTAGGAATTCAAACAGTGCTGATTTCCAGTGAGTTGTGGAAGTAACTGCAGATTTTCTGACAAGTCTTATATTTTTACGAGTGGACATTAGACAAAAGCTAACAAGAGTGGAGTAGGATTACAGAAAATGATGAGAGAGCAGTCAAAGAGAGGAAGTACTGCATATGTGCAAGACCTTATAAAGGGGCCTGTTATTCAGAAGTGGAACCTAAATTGTTGCAAGGAGAAAGATCTCCCCACAATCACCTCATAGCTTGCACTGCCATCAGTGTAAGCATTTACTCTGCTAGCTAATATTTACTCTGGCTGGGTTGTTAGGGTAGTGGGGTGTGTTGGTGTGTTGGGATACTGGGATGCTGGTGTGCTGATGTGCTGGTGTGCTGGTGTGCTGGTGTGCTGGTGTGCTGGTGTGCTGATGTGCTGGTGTGTTGGTGTGCTGGGATACTGGGATACTGGGATGCAGGTCACATAGGGATTGAGATGATTGCTCTGTCCTCTTGCAGTATTCCCAGCCACCAGAGAAATGTCTGCTACACAAGGGGGATTAATAGCTAGCTCTTAGTGGGACATCCAAGTTCTAGAGGCCTCTTTTGAAAGATGTCAGCACCTAGCCATAAAAAACAAGGTTCTGGGATCTTTAACCCAGTGGATTATTACAATGTGTAAACGGGTAGTAGAAGCTACATTTGGTCATGGAGAAAAAAAGTTCTCTGAGAGAAAACAAATACTTCAGTTTGCCAAATTTAGCATTGATCTTTATGATGTTAGTTTATTGAGGATGGCTCTACAAGAATGGGAGATAGAACCTGAGGGCATTTTGAATCCTTGGGTTTTTCTCCAGCCCCCTGTACTCTATGGAATTCTGACATATGTCACCCAACTGTCATTTTTCTGCCCAATCCTTCTATGTAACTCTTCTTGCTCTCTTTCAAATTCATGGCCTCATTTCTCCATTGACTTTCTATATATTCCTAGAATATATATATATATATATATATATATATATATATATATATATTCCTAGATATAAATTTGATGTTGCTCATATGTGTTTTCAGGGTTACCATTTGACACTGGACAACCAATTAGGGTGCTCTTCCATGGCGAACAACATTATTTTTGTATTCTTTGACTCTTGAGATAACTGCTCTTGGACCTGGGCTCAAGGGAGTAAGAGAGTGTTCTAAGAATGTTCTAGATTTCACATAGACACAGCCTCCTCTGTGAGCCTCTAGCTGAGGAGATCTTCCTGGGTTCTGGCTTTCTAGTCCTTTTGGTCTTATGCTATGACACCACACTGATGCTTGTTTACCCTCAAGACTGGTGTTGACCTCATACCTTTAGGTTCTGAGACAATTGACTCTAAGGCTCCAATAACAGCCCCCCCCCCCCACGCAAGTGTCAGTCTTACAATGCAAAATGGAGAAAATGGCCTAGTGATCTAGAGCTTTGGCCCTGGGTTCTGGTTTGAGTGTGTACTTTTGGGGTTTCTGTCCCTGCTCAGAAACCTGTTTCCATAACACCATCAAATGCATGGTATTGCCTTTGCATGCGGTTTTTCTGGTAAGTGTCCTTTCCCTTCAGTCTCAGCAGTGCTGATGTGGATTGATGCTTGGAAGTACCTCAGTACCTTGAAGCATTCATCTCACCTATGGAAATAGGATTGATGGCTTACTAAGACTTAAAAGAGGGGAGGTTTCTTGACCTTGGGCAAATGGTTGTTTAAACTTAGCCATAGGTTTTTTATTTCCGTTCCTTGGTGTTTTCTTCTTTTGGAAACATGGTCACGTGCCCTGTGTTACCTGGTTCTTTGAGCTGCAGTCAAGAAAGGAAAGGAGCAATTGTTAATGGCAGTGGCTTGTTAAAACAGTAAAGGACAAAGGAAGGCTAATAGTGTAGAAAGGACAAGAAGACCCTCTGACCTTTCAGTCTTGCTGCTAGCTGGTGACAGGGACAGAGTGGCCCATAAGCTCAGCTTGCTTTAATACACAGATACTTAACTTTAACACTTAGGAACTTTCTTCATCCTTTAATGGGTGTCAGGTTCTGTTATGACTAATGTTATTATCAGAGATATGGTGGTGGCCAAAAGACTGGCTCGGTTCTTAATTCCACACACACCCTCTCTCTGGTTCTTCACTATGTCCTGGCTGTGGCCTCACTGTAGGAGAGGCTTGGTTCTCTATACTCAATAGTGTCTTCTCTTGTTCAGTGACTTGCAGGTGAAAGGACCAATGTACTGGCCCTAAACATAAATCAAAAAGGCTTTGAATGCTTTCCTTGGGGACCCTCATCAGTGCCACAAATGTGCTCTAGGAGGAGGGGCATCCCACGAGCCTGCACCCCATCTGACTGCAGCCTTCAGAAATGCCAGCCATTGCCGCTAGAATCATGAACACGTCTGCCCCCAGGCCAAGTGGGAAGTAGTCAGGGGGTGCTTTCCAGAGGGAGCAGAGAGTTAGACTGAGGCTTAATGAAGAAAGCATGGGTGATATATTGGGGTGACATGTAATCGGTACTCAGTAAAGGCTGCTTTTCTTCCTATCTCCTTCACAGGTCAACTACTACTACTTCCCAGCAAGCACTTTCCAGGGCACAGAGCATGGACAGTTTTCTCCACCTTCTATGCCGAAAGAAAGAATTGCTGACCCCATTGATGGGGGAGTATGACCGCTATGGGTCATTTATAATTGTTCAGCATAATCCCATCCCCAAACAGAACACTTTCTGCTGGTGTTATAAAAATCACCGATTGCTTTTACTTAGGAGGTGAATTTACAGTGAGCTCAGCTATAAGGTAATCCAACCTGAGGAGACACACTACCCTGGGCATTCTCAGGCACATCTTTGCTCCCTGGAGAACAAGCTGTGAGGGGTGGACTGGTAATCGCTATAACAGGATCAGCATGGGGGAGATTGATCACACCTAGGAAAGTGACCTCTTCGAGGAACTTTGCAAAAGGCACACCTTTCCTGTTGATTGATGACACATCAGGGTGACCAGCCCTGGCTGGGGGGCTCAGTGTGGGACTCACCTTCTGCTGCCACATGCACTTTTTTTTGTTGTTGTTGTTGTTGGTGGTGTTCATGAAAGATTGATGCGAAGCAGCTGTAGTGGAAGGGACCAGAAATTCACACCACGAGAACACAGCTAGCTTTGAAAGGAGAAAGGAAAAGAGATTTATTATCCACAAACACAATAAACTCGGTTCAAAAATGATGATTAAATTTTAATAAACCTGTAGAAGGCGGTCCTCTTGCTGAGGAAGGGAGTAAGGCACATCCATGGAATGCACGGCTCCACGCTTGCATCAATGGCCATTCTTAGCTTTCCAGTTCTCACTCCAGATCATGGCTTTCATGTCCTATAGAAAGTCTGCTCACGGAGGCTCCTCCATCTTCCAGTCCACATTGTTGGGGTCAGCTGTCTGATTTCTCTCATCCTCTGTGGAAGTCTGCCTCATCTCCTCAACCTCATTCATCTTCTCTACTCAGTAACTACATACACATGGGCCAGTGTGTCCTGGTAGCCTGGGCACCTTTGCTTCCTCAGTGCAGGAATCCTTACCTTATTGTCCAGCTCCCTAGAGGAGGTCTCCCTCTCTCTCTCCCTCATCTCTCTCTCTCCATCACCTTAAACTGTGCCATTATGACATGATAACTCTGACAACAGGGACCCTTCCATTCCCATCCTTGTGTCATCCTGTGTAACTGTCCAGAGATCTGCCCTGAAATCTTTGGGTCTAATCTCTTTTCTCCTTTTCTTCCCTCTATCAGCCCCTCCTGTGGTTCTTTCCTCCTCCCAGATAATTTGTTGTTGTCTATTTCCCTCCAATCCTGTTCGGCTTTCCAAACCATCCAGACAGGTGGGAAACCTTCAGCTTTCCATCAGCCTAGTGGCATTTTCTTTCCCTCATCGCTGCCTAGGTGCAGAGTATTCAAAACAAAACACAGCAATAGAAAACCTGATCAAGACAGCACCCTTCCTCATTCTTATAATTGCCATTTTCAAAGTTTCTCTCCTTCCAAACCTTCACACTTCCTGTGTCCCTGCTTTGTAAAAGATGATTTTCATTGTGACTTTTAAGAGGAGAGAGAAACCATTCCATAGAAATTCTTTCAAACTCCTGCCCCTTACCTATATATACTTACTGCACTTCGTCAGATTGTCGTTGTTCTCCTTGAAAGTCCAACTGCAACTCTGGTGTCGAAGTCCATCTCCCATGATCCCACATTCTTCGTCTGCTCAGCTGATATTTTTAGTTCTTATGCTGGAAACATGTCTCTCATCCTTGACCCACCCTCATTTCCTACAAAAGGCAGTTATAAAGCCCTGTCAAATCATGTCCTGCATATTTCCTGGATTTATCTTTTCCCCACCTTGCTGCCTTGGTTGTACCTGCTCCCTCTTTATTACTGACCCTCTCACTCACTCGACAGTGAGTTGCTGAAGGTGATGGAATGTCCTTAGTGACACAAGTAGAGGCTCAGTAAATATTTGTGGTCAGAAGTAATTCCAGCTGCACAAGGGAACGCGCGCGCGCGCACACACACACACACACACACACACACAAGAACTTTCTTACTTGCTAGAGACAGGCGTAGCTGGAACCATCTTGCCAAGGAAACTGGACTACAGATGACACAGAGCATTGAAGACAATCAGGAAATATCACATTGATCACTGAGTTCATCATGTCTCTAACATGGTCTTTGTTCCTCACACCTATTTTGCTATGACTAGGTGACTCTCACAGAGGTTTGTAGGGTTGTTTGTGGGTATGGCATGTCAGTCTCTTGCTTTCAGAACCATTTATTTCAAGAAAAATACCCAAACATCGTGCCAAGATATTGTATTTTGCTATGTGGTCCGGCTTCATTGGAGAGTGACATTCTGTTAGATATGTATTACCACAGAGTATTTCCAAGAAGGTGTTTTAAATGGATTATTATGTAGAATGGGGATTTTTCAAATTCTCAAATCTGTGCTTAAAACTCCTGGAAAAAAATAGCAGAAGTATAGTTGGTCTAATGGGACCACTTACAATTTTGTGTTCCAAAGTATTGCTAAACACAACTTTCAATTCTCTTGTAGTTCCAGGCTGTACCCATTTTCTCTGGTCCTTCAATCTTGTGGCAGGCAGAGCATTCAGCAATAGCTTGTCAAGTAGAACAACTAAAGTGCTACCGTGACAAAGGACAACAGACTAAAGGCAACCACCAATGTCTGCACAGAGGTGTCAAACTTGAACTTACATTTAAACATATTTCTGCCTCATTCAGTCCAATTAATGACATCTCCAAATATATTCTCTTGGGATCCTTGGCTGCGCTCCTCAAGGCCTGTTTGATAACTTCAAACCATGCATTTGACTTTACAGAAGATGGTTGGTATTCATAGAACAACATGTAAAAGATGTGCCTGGCTTGTGTCCACACATTGGCTAGCGTGGTTTCAATTGTAGCAAAAAAGGAAAGAAAAAAAAAAGAGGCGTAAGAGTGATTAGATGGATTTGTTTCAGGGTCACCTTTCCCCTCTCTGAAACACATGCACACCCAAGCATGCACACATGTATACACTCACACATACACTAATGTCAGTATGAACATGCTCATGCTCATGCACACACACACTCACATGTGGCACCCTGGCCTAGAGGTGAATATCAGCACTACTAGAACCCAATCAGCAACTAATGATGCCTTAGATTCAGGGTGAGGTGAATGAGTCTGTCTTGGGACCCTGGTGTGCTTTATTATTTCATGATGACATTGGCACCGTGAAAGCAATGTGACACATTAAGCCAATTTGAAGGCAGAGAGTTTCCATGAAGCATTTCAGTGATTTGTTTAAACAGAGCAATGCCACTCAGTGATGTTGATGCAGAAGTAGAGATGGATGGTCAGACGTTGGAATGGCAGAATCTGCTAGGAACTTACTCTAGCAAGACTCTCATCTTTGTGATTTTGTTATGCTGTGTATGGAATCAAGTGAGGCTAAGAACTGTAAATTACATTGTTAAGTTAGATTTGATCTTTAATTCGAGTTCTATCACATTCAGCTCAGGCTGCCAATAATAAAGTACTATATATACACAGAATGGCTTAAACAACAAACACTTTGCTCCTTATGTGAGATTCAAGGTCCAGGCAGGTGCCAGGGGAGGGATTTCTATAGGCTTGTAGGTGACTGATGTGTCTTCCCATGGTCTTCCTTCTGAACACATGCACTTTTACTCTTCCAGGGGCATCATTTCTTTGTTAACATTTCACTTTTATGATCTCATTTGATCTAAAAATCTCCTGATGATGGTGCCACCAAAGACAGTGGCATAGGGGGGCTGGAACTTCAACATATGCATCACGGGGAGGCAGTCTAGTTTGTAGAAGGCTCTAAGGAAGTCCAAGAGAGAATATGAGCATTAAGAACCAGGGACCAGGGCTGGTGAGATGGCTCAGCAGGTAAGAGCACCCGTCTGCTCTTCCAAAGGTTCTGAGTTCAAATCCCAGCAACCACATGGTGGCTCACAACCATCTGTAACGAGATCTGGCNCCGTCTTCTGGAGTGTCTGAAGACAGCTACAGTGTACTTACATATAATAAATAAATAAATCTTAAAAAAAAAAAAGAACCAGGGACCAGCCCATGTTTAGTATCAGGGACATGAGCGTGGAAGGCATTGCTTTTGTAAACCCATTGATTTTCTTACAAGCCAGTTGAAATTTAAGTCCCAAATTCAATCAAAGCAAATACCTTACAAAGCAATATTACTGCTGAAATGAGAAAGAATAAATTACATGTGAAGATGGAGATGCCCCATCTGGTTGACTCTTCAAGGAAGACCTAACTGATGAATGTCCCCTACAGAGAGAATCCAGGGGTCAGCACTCAGTGCTTGTTCTGCCAAAAGCATCTTGTTCAGGGTTACTCCCTTCTTCAGGTAGCCGAAGTTCAAAGGCACAAGAGATGGCTCGTGGTAGATGGATGGCAGATGACATCTCTGGAGAATTCTAGATAGGTTTGTGAGAGCTGTCCTTAACCCACTACCTTGGTTTTCAACCTCTCCAACCTCAGCAGCAGACCTCATTGGAGCATCTGCTTTCTGAATAATTTAGCCTGTCACTCATTTAATCTAGAGTCACAGGACTCATTGTCACACTGTTATAAGGGATAATCAAAAACCAAATAATGCAACTGGTTTTGCATCTTCATAAACACCAGTGTTGCAGCCTGATTCACTGGACTCATCATGGTTTCCAAAATGTCTACACTTTTAATGTAAAAACACAATCAAATTTTTTTGAAATATACATGTGTACATAGCCATTTGTTTTCCTGCTTTATTATTATCAGATTTGTTTCTTATATGCTATGCCATGGACTAGACTCAGTCGGTCCCTCAACCCGCGGGAGAATCAAAGGTCCTGGTACCCAGGTGGACAAGGAGTCCGGTGGGCTGCCAAACAGACACGAACACCAGAGAGAGTGCTGAGTCTGAGTGTAATCTCTCAAAGAGAGCATCAGGCTTATATTACAGATGAAAAAAAAGGGAAGTTAAATGGTACATTAAGGTCATCCAAGGTACGTTGAGGTTACCTGATGAAATTAACTCTTTATACAAAATAGAGAAATGCACACATAAAAGGTAACAGGAACCAGGTAGTGTTTACAACTGGGATAAAACTCAGTGCTCACAACTGGGATAAAAAGCAGCCCCACCTAAGGTCAGCTTAATCTTAGAAGCCAGGAGCAAGGGCTTCATGCCATTGCCATAGTTCCAATTCTAGTCTATTGCATAATCCACCTTCTCCCTAGGTAATTGTAAATTCCTGTGTATGGGAGTGACTCAGCTGTTATTCTAAGTATTTACTCTAGTTCCTTCTTAGACCAAAACCTTCCTTCTTCCTAGGCCATTGTAAATTCCTGCACATGGGAATGACTCAGCTGTTATTCTAAGTTTACTTTGTAGAACTAGTCCTGAGATTTCTAGCTCTTTTCCAGTAAATTGTCATGCCTGATTTCTTTCACTATCTCTGTCAACGCTGGAGGCTTTTCATGTGAATGAGTATCTTACAAAATTCAAAGCCCAAGGTTGGCTCAATGATTTCCTTGGATATTGGAACACTGGTGAAGGCTAATATAACTTAGCTATATGTTAAAATCATTCCTTGAAGGCACTTATAATAAAACAATATTGAAGGAAAGCACATAGATCCGTTCACTGACTGATGTAGGGACAAGTTTGGAACATTCATGCTATGGGATGCCAAGACTCCAGGAGACTTAGTTTCTGTGAAACTTTTTGCCTCAGGACTGTGTCCAAGCTTTTGGGCTTGTTATGTGGTTTTCAATGGAGTGTGTGTGGCAACACTAGTGTATGGTTGCATGGTATGTATATAGTTTTCATATTCCTTTTATTCTCCCCACTGGTTTTCTTTAAAGCTTTGTTAATGTTAACTCAACAAATGAAAATTTGTATACAGTCAGTGTATACTACCTGATGTGCTGCTTTATGCATATGTGTGTAAGGATGATCAGGAGACACCCTGCCACTTCACATGGCAGCCTGCTTATTTGTGAATAATGATATTTAAGATCAACTCTCTCAGCAAAGTTTAAGCATAGCATATTTCTCCTAACTCTATGCCACATCCTGCCATAGATCTACCTTAGTTAACCATCCTGAAACTGACAGCTTGGGTCCTTAGATCACATTATTCCACTGCTCCCTGGTCCCAGTCCTGCAGATCCTTCTCTCTTGTCTTGAGTTTGACATCTTTAGATCTCACACATAAGCAAGATCATGCAGTAAGTACCTTTCTATTCAAGTTTTTTCTCACCATAATGTTTTCTGGGATCATCTGCATTGCCACAAATAACAGGTTTTCTTTTTCTTTTCTAAGGCTAAAAGATCTTCAATTGCATACACACACATGTATTTGTGATATCTCCTCTACCTACTCATTCATGAACCCACACTCAGACTGTTACATGGGATTGAGATTGCAAGACAATATGGTATTTCTGCTTCCCAGTGTTGGAGGCATCACTATTAAAAGTCTGTGCTAACATTCATAGCATGTCCTTGGTTTTGGGGGTAATGTAATATTGTTCTTTGCACTCTTCCCCAGGTTGTTTGGCTTTTTTTTCCAGGTTTTTCGAGACAGGGTTTCTCTGTGTAGCCCTGGCTGTTCTGGAACTCACACTGTAGACCAGGCTGGCCTCGAACTCAGAAATCTGCCTACCTCTGCCTCCCAAGTGCTGGGATTAAAGGCATGTACTGCCACTGCCTGGCTTGTTTGGCTTTTTTATGACACTGACTGTTCTAAAGGATCTAAGACCAATTGCTTTGCAGAGTGGACTTCAGTTCAGATTTGTTTCTGGGTATTTCTTCACAATTAGTTAATAACAATGGTTAGCATTGTATTTCTTTGACAATGTTAATAACCATTGTTTTTCCACAGTAAAGGCTCCTTCTACATGAAGCAGGTTTTGAAGGTTTACACAGATGGAAGGTTCTGCTTTCCCATCTGAAGTTCTTTGTTTTATCTCTCAGATTACCCCCTAAAGTCATTCCTCCATTACTCCTGACATATGTTGAGGATCTTATCAGATAACCTGGAGACTGAGCTTGTAAATGGGCGTCCACATCCAAAGGAAACGTTTGTCCTTTAAAGTAACATCAAGTAAGCTTATCTTTATATTGTGGTTGCTTTTCATCTGATGACATGCAGTTTGACTCAAAACACTTGTAACTTTGCACCCATGGATTTGAGCATGTCTGACCTCTTGCCACCTGAGATATTGCTTGCATCTGTACATGTCACCCACAATATTTAGAAAGCCAGAGATCAGACAAGCATCCACACCACATAGATCTTCTGTGTCCTTGGGGATTCCTGAAGCAAACTTTAAGAGGTGAGAGACAATACAACACAGATAGTACCTGTGGCCTGCATCAAAGTCAGGGCTCTGAGGATGCTACTGATGACCAGCACTAGCACATGTGGGCCTCAAGTGCCTGACCACCCATCCCAGTACTAGTACACAATTTCTATTCTATGTTGGACTCCGTCATTTGGAATTTAAAGTTCTGACTCCTCCCTTCTATTGGTATTTGAGGCTGGATATAATAGTTATTAATTCTCAGAGCCTCCCTTGTTCGTCCCCTACATGGGGATGGAAGCACCTTCACTGCATAGTTAGACTAGATACTCCATTCCTAGTTGTAGTAAATATCAAACACATGGCATCTATTTTAACCACCACTAATGGAATTTTATGGTATTTGTGATGTACAGATAATATTCATGTCAGACTTCATCACATTTATATCTTTCAAAAAACTACAGAGATAAGTGGATTAGTGATATTAGCAGATTGCCAAATCATGTGTGTCCAGAGGAGCAGCTCTGAATCTCATCCTGTTCAATAAACTCCTTAGAATTAAATGAGTCACAGCATAGTGCCATCTTCCAGTAGGAAGAGGTTTAAAATCCCTGTAGACAAATGATTGCATATTGTATGCAAATGTTGACATCATTGAATGAAAACTGTCAACTCCAAAGCAGAGAAAAAAACCAAACCATTAAATGGAACTGTAAGAAACAGTATTTCTTAGAAGCAAACTTTACCTTACCATTTTATCTCAGATGACACAGTCCTCTAGTGTGTCTGCAAACTGAGCCACCTTCCCTTTGTCTTTTCTAAGGGCTACAAGGTAGAAAGTATCAGGAACATGAGGACTAGGTGTCCTAGACCAGCTTGGCAGTTTTTCATGGTTATTACAGCATCAACTGTTCTACTTGGCTCAGTGGGCACTTATTTATACAAAGAGGAATTAATTAATTATGCAAGCAATTATACAACTATTTTAGTACATAAACTATATGATAGCCTGTACTTCTGTAAAATGGCTGTATCTACATGGCTTTTAAGTCTACCAAAAGGCAAATAAATAAATATATTCATAAATAAGTCAATTATTAACCAAACCTCTAACGGGCTTTGAGCCATGCTCAGTTGGAGATGAAACACATTTAAAGTGATTGTAGTTCATCAAAGGAAAAAAAACAATAGACAAAAATGCTATGTAATATACAAAAGTACAGTGGATTCTAGCTTAGATGCATGCCATAGAGTAAGACAACCACATCTCCTCAGGACTCAAGAGCATTGGGTTGGGTAAAGAACTACCTTTATGGGTAGCTGTGGGAGTCAGTAAGGATTTGTTACCTCCAAGCCAGGGAATAGTCGCTGTGTAAGGTGTGACCTTCAGGTGCTTTCCTGCCTGGAGTCCTGTCTCTCTGCTCCTTAGAGTGAGTGTTCTGTGGATAAAGCAGAAAGGATTCTAACCAGGCTGAGGCTGCCCTGCTTTTAAGTAGGGAAATTTTTGGTTACGTTGCTTCTGAAAGATTCATCCAATCACCAGCCTTTGAACTGTTACCAAATGGATAATGAGATCCAATTTATTCAAATAGCATCAAGATGGTATTGGATAAAGGTGCTCATTAAAAATCAGGCTCCTGTTTAGAGGCTAGTGAAGTGTATTCTGAGGGCTGGGGCTGAAGCTCAGTAGATGAGCACTCAGCTTTCATGTTCAAGGTCCTGGATTCGACCAGCAGCACAGCAGGAAGGGAAGTATTGAGGCTTCTGGACAGAGGTTATCCCTTCAGTTTGATTTTTGTCTTCAATCATGCTCTTTGATAATCTGTCAGAAAATTAAGATTTCTATGTTGCAATCCTTTAAACTTTTTATTTTTACAAGTATTTTGTGCATTACCTACGCCATCTAGGATGGAAAATAGGATGTGTAGTCTTCTCTCCTTCTGACAGATGGGGAAATGGAGAAAAGGCTTATTCAGTTCATTAGAACTACCCAGACCTGAAGGCTGACCTGAATGTGAACCTCTTTCAGGATCCTAAACCTTTGGTTTTTCACATGCACTGCTGCTCTACATGGTCCCTCCCCAATGGCAGGGTCTTACAGTTTCTATCCAACTTTCCCCAGATCACTTCCACTTCCTCTATTCACTCTCTCTCTGCCCATCTTTACTATCCACACCATACACTCCAAACCTCTTCCACATTTCCCTTCTTCTCTTTAATCCCCATCGCGATTTTCTGCTTAGAGTGTTTTACTAGGTTGACACTTGCCAGCTAAGGGTAGGGCCCCCATCAATTGCCCCATAGTCTCTAACTTACAGAAGCACGTGGAGGTGGGGGTCACATTATTGTAAATAATAAATTAGCATATATGAAGCATAAGGTACCTTCTATTTCCATACTCCCTATTTCTTTAAAATAAGCACTTGTTGAGATTTGTGTTTGAAACTATTTTTGGAACTAACTGGTGCAGGCAAGAGCTTGAATAACACACAGCCCCATCTCTCCAGAGTTCTGGAATCATCTTCCCTGGAGCTAGCAGCTCATTTCCCCATCTGTGCGTTTGGTCCTGGGTGTATTGCCAGGAAAAGGATATTCACCTCAGGAGCCTCCATCCTTCTGAGCATTAAACCACTGGACTGATCTGGGAAAAGCGTCTGGATTCAGACTTCAAGACTGTGTACCCTAAGGCTCTGGATGAACAATTGTTTCTCAGAGATAAGCTGACTTCTTTGAAAAGAGCCTGAGGCACTAAAGGCACCTTCTGTGTCTACAAAGCCTGAACCTGGCCCTCAGGTAGATGGGAACTGTGTTCCTGTTTTTCTTTCACAGCCCTCTGCAATAACATTGAGAGAACAGATGTTTTCCAGGGCTGAGGAGTGATAGACCAAATTGCTGTGATAATATTGCCTTACCATTCCATCCGGTCCATTAAGTGTCATTAGCACACCATGTGCCATGTGTTTTGTTTATGTTGTGATGCAACCACCCAGGAACTGTTTCTTTCCCAGACAATGCTTCCTCAAGCCCATCATTTGAGCCAACGGAAGTGTGAAATTCATTTCCAGGTCATTTCTTGAGGAGACCACAAGGTCGCTGGCTCTCATCAAGCGCCAAGGCTGAAGAAACTGAGACACAGAGTGGAGAGAGGAGAGGAGAGATGATCCCTGCTGCACCCAAGTTTAAACAGTTCCCCTGTGGTTCCAAGTTCAGCTCTGTTCTGCTTTTAATTTAAACATTCTCTAGCAGGCGACAGAGTTTTGCTTTGTCTCTTGGGTGGTTTTCACCATCCTCCCTCCTTGTGTTTGCACTTAGCGCCCATTAGTGGTAATGGGCGCTGTTCATGTATGGCACCCATTAACAATAATAGAAGCCCTGCTTGTGCATCCAGAGGCTGTGTGTTGTCAGTGTTGGAATATCTTCAGGAAGACAATTCCTTCTCTGGCGTTTGCTGTCATCAGGTATTTACTGTGGTGACAATTGGTGCTGCGTAGAGTGACCATGTTGCAAGATACTGCTTCTCCATGGAAAATCTGCCCAGTGGCCTGGCTTAGTGTGTGTGTGTGTGTGTGTGTGTGTGTGTGTGTGTGTGTCTACAACAAAGTTAAACAAAACTTATTAAGAATAATAAGAAATATAAGCAGATCCAGATTACTCAACACAGGCCCAAGGGCAGGCTATGTCAAAAACGTTAAGTCTCGAAATTAGGGCAAATAATATTGCCTGCTTCCGTGTAATAAATAGTGCACATTTGAACAGATGGAGAAAATAATCCATTAAAAAATAACAGAGTGCTATTTATGTAGCAGTAATGACGTTTCTGCAGATACATGTGCCTCAATCCATAGAGAACATTTCTACCCCAACATATTGCTGAAAAATGGTGGGCCAAGGGTGATTTTACAAGGGACATGAATCACCAGCTCATTACATTTAAAACGAGCTATGCAAGAAGAGGCTGATTCATCACTGTTTGTAAAGTGTCAGATGCCCTAGAATTAACGTGTCTCAGTGGTCTGAGTGTTCATCTCTGCTGCAGGCTTTTCCAAAATGTTCAACCATGAGGGATCTCAGGCCCCCAATCTGGTGGAGGTAGGTCAAATGTTGGAGTCTGGTGCTGAGAGACAGATTCATAAAGAGCCTTGGATATGGAGTCCACGGGGAAGAACCCACCCATGCCCAGATGCTGCTCTGTCTCCTGGGAGCTTATTCTATCTCTCTGAACCCATGTCACTCTTATGTGGGGTAAGGATTTTAATTCTCATCTTGTGGTTGTTGTGAGAATTAAATTATGCTGGAAACTGTAGTCACAAGAACCAATATCAGCAATTATCCATTTTGAGAGATGATGTTCAATAGTACCGGAAAGCCAGACATGTATCTAGCCAAACCATACTAACACCAGTTGTTCTAACTGTTGTATATTTTAAACACTAGTTTACTTTTTCATTATTTAACCATAAACATGCCTGTCATAGCTCCTGTTTCTGTTTTCAGGGAAAGATTAACATAATATTCCCAGGTAACTTTAAGGTTGATGCTTGTTCTGTGATCTACCTACTGTGCTTTTTTTAAGCTAGCCAGAGCTTAATAATTATGCCACGTAAATGTTTTAAAGATGGTGAGATTTTTGTATTTTCCTCTCACCCTATCACTACGATATTGAAAATGGAGGAAATTTATAGACAGTGAGGTTCTTTACAAAGTTCAAGATCCCTTTCCCTGCCCATGATAATGCCCCCTTTCCCCATACAGAGCAAGACAGAATCTGCATCAAACACACACACAAGCTCTCTGAGCTGTCAGTCATCTCTGGTTTATTTATAATCCTGAATACAATGGCAGCACAAAGTGAATAGTTATTAGACTGTATTGTTTAGAGAATGATGATAAGAAAATATCTGTGTTTACTTAATAGAGATACTCCTTAAAATATAATTTCTGTCTTTGCTTAGTGGAACTCATGAATGTGGGACTTATTGGCAACAGAGGGAATAAATATCTCTATCTCTATCTCTATCTCTATCTCTATCTCTATCTCTATCTTTATACCTATACCTATACCTATACCTATACCTATACCTATACCTATATCTATACCTATACCTATAGTGTAGTTGAAGTTGGGCATGGTGGTGCACACCTTTATTTCCATCTTTTGAGAGGCAGAGGTAGGTGGATCTCTGAGTTTGAGGCCAATCTGGTCTACCGAGTGAGTTTCAGGACAACTGGGGCTACACAGAGAAACCCTGTCATGATAAACCATAAAGAATCTATCTATCTATCTATCTATCTATCTATCTATCTATCTATCTATCTATCTATCTATCTATCTATCTATCTATCCATCCATCCACCCACCCATTTATCTATCTATCTATCTATCTATCTATCTATCTATCTATCTATCTATCTATCTATCATCTATCTATCTATCAGATGATGGTCCTTAAGTTTGGAAGGATGTGACTTATCTTCAGAACTTCTCTGCTTGGTCCCAGGATTGGTGGTGAATCTGTGCTTTACCATGACAATGCCTACCCTCAAGCCTCTCCGTTTTGGAGAAATCATTTTTTTTCTACCAGGAAAAACTGCATTTATTGGCAAAGATTAGGGGTTTCTGAGAAAGTTGAGATTCTATGTTTGAGACAGTCCATTTTAAGATTTTTTTGGAAGAGTTCAAATTTTTCTTTTAGGAAAATTTCAATGTATGCGTTTCTGTTTATTTATTTATTGAAAACACTTAATGTGGCTTTTGCATCTGTGAGTTCAGATTTCTGAGTGTCAGAACTGCATGTGCTAACCTGCTCAAGAGGAGACAGAGTCCCCCAAACACAGGACGTGCTGCCCACTTTTCTCATCTCACCCTCAGACCTTCCAAATTAAATTTTATTCAGACAAAGACTTACCAGGATTTGCTATGTAGACCAAGATGACTCTCACCCACATCACTGCCCAACACACAGTGCAATTAGTTTCCTGTAGGTTTGGCCTACCAGGAAGCATCATGGCACAAGACCAACTCAGTCCCTTGGGTAGATGCCGGCATGAGACTTGCCTTTTCTATAAGCTATGCAGACATGTCAGTCAGCCAAGCTCACAGCCTCCTTTTGCTCCACAGCACCAACTTTTCACAGTTCTCCACAGACTGTGTGGTTAATCTGTCTGGTGAGGCCTCCGTTTAATACCTTGCTCCCACAGCTTATCCTGGTATAGCTTTGCTCTAGTGAAGCTCACTGAATCCAGCACTTGCAAGCAGAGAGCAAGACCTGCCGGCTGAGTCTGACCCCACAAGTGCACACTGATCCTTCTCTTGAACCATTTAACTTTTACTTTTAGAGCCCTGGGCACTAGAGCAAAGATTTTTTTAAATTCTCATAACCCATATTAAATGTTGGAAACCTAATATATTCACACACATCTATCTTTTGTTTTTTTCAAAATTCTAGATGGTGTTTAACAAATGGTTTTTTTTCTTTCTAATTTGCAAGCATTCTAAAAAATATTTATTGATTTGTGTTATGTATGTCATGTGCAGTACTGTCTGACCTCTCCTTCTACCATGTGAGTTCCCTGGATGAAACTCATGTCGGGTTTGGCAGCTAAAGCCCCACCTCTGTGTTCTCCAAGATTTCCAAAAGGGGCCTCAAAGCCCACATTGCCTGTGGTAGGTTGGAGGGAGGCTGTTCTGTCTTTCTTTCCTTACCAACATTTAACTCTTTTCTGATAATTCACCACATGTTATATTCATTTTATCTTTAACTAAGAAGGAAACCTCTTTCCCCAAGGAAATTTCCTCAGTTCTTGATTTATTTACATATAACTACTGCATTAGAAATTTTGAAATAAAGCAATTTTGAATGGCAACAATTTACATTTTTGTGGATTTCTTCCAAAAATGGTGTTTCAAATATTTCATAGAATACATTGAAAGTCATTTCCTTGGACATTTCCTTGAGTGTTTCCTAGTCAGTCTTAATTAATTTAAGACACAAGTAGGATGGGACATACTTTCATTTAAAGAAATTTTATTCACAAAAAAGTAGATTGTGCAACAGATGGTAGAAAAGAACCCAATATGAAGAACTAAAATATCACAAATAGAAAGATTACTTGTTTTCTTTTTTTTTCTGTTTCAAACATTTTATTGCAAGACCTTTTAACTAATTATAAGTTTAAACTATAACTTGGTAATTCCAGTTGGGCAGTGAGCTGCTGCAAATTGCTTATTCAAATGTGATCAAACAAGTCTGGATACAGAGCAAGGATCAGAAATACCTCACTGGCCAATAGGGTTAAGCCACTAAATGGACCTTGATCATTTCTTAGGAAAGATACACTGTAATTTCAATAGACAGCCATACAGAAAGAATTCTTCACATAGACTAGTTCCCATTTAAGTTAACTCTCTCTGGCTATCACAATTGAGAAAGACACATTCACATAACTGGCTGAGCTTGAGCCTTATTTGCAAGCAGCTTTAGATCTTCAGTGCACTTGGTAATGCTCTCCTTTTCCTGTTGTACGGAAATGCTCTGCACCACATGCTTCTCCACCCAGTCTACCATGTGCTCTTCCTCCTTGCAACACATCACGTCCTGTTACAAAATATGGTAGTTCAGGCAATTCTTTACCTACTTATATGCTCTATGTAGCTGTTTCTGGAAAGTGACCTCCAAGGCCAGGGCAATGTTATTCCTCTGAACACTGAAGAAGTAGTGGTGCTTCTGGACCAGTGCCTGCTGTGCCTCTTCCAGGTCGATTGCATCTTGGATTTGTGTGATGCTTGACTGCTTTACTTCTTCTAGTTGAGCAGTTTTGTCCTCATTAAGTTTGTCAATAAATTCTCCAATAGAGGCGCCATATTTCTTAATCACATTGACAGTCAACCCTACAACTGATATGGTAGAGAAGGTCTCTGGGGCAATCACATATATTTCTTTGGATAGAAAATACAACCTAAGGACAGTTCCAAGCACGTAGGGTCCTGTTAGGGGCAGGAACAAGATGACTGGTCACATATCTCCGATTACTTGTTTAATAATAACTTGTTTTGGTTTCAAAATGAGCTTGCACTTCTAAATTTGATCTCTGGGGAAAAGGCACAAGTGAAATCAAGACCTCCTGTGTTCTAAAGTCAGACTCTGACTGTGCTTCTGCTAGTGCCTAAGGGGGCCACTTGTACAATTACGTTAACATCCCTGTCCTGGAATCTCTAATGTGTGGGGTGGGTTATCATAGCTGTACCTATTTTCATGTAAGATTTCTGTTTTTCAAGAATGTTTGTGGACAACACTCAGTTCCTACCAATCAGTCCCAAACCCAGTCCTCTTTGTTTATTTAAGATGGCTATTGTTGTATCATCTGTGGCTCCTTCTGAGTAAGGGGACTGAGCCTCATTAATTGAACTGCTTCCTAGTGTCTGCAAGGCTCTCTGTGTACTATGGGAAAATGTGGGAGGTTTGGCCATAACATCATTAGGAGACCATGAACTTGTGCTATCTAAAGCCTTAGTGTTAAGCACAGCCTTGTACCTGAGTGCGGGGCAGCAGGTGTGTCTACTATTAATTCAGCACATATCCAAAGACTCAAGCACATGATGATAACCAAATGTCATGGCCACAAGTAGCAGGGGAAAGTTCCAGAAGGAGGCAGAAATCTAATACTCTTTATTTGTAGCTTATCCATTCATTTATCTAACACTTGTTGGAAACTTCAGTGTTCTAAGCAATGTAGATGCCTAGATATACAACTCAACAAAAAAGCTCCCTGCTGTGGGAGCTAAGGATGTGTAAAAATAGGTGTGCAGAAAGAGAGAGGTGGTGGTGGGGGTGGTGAGGGAGAGGAGAAAAACTCAAGAGCAAGAGGGAGAGCCTTAGATACAGCCGCGGGGAGTCTCTTTAAATGAGTGTTATTTAAGATAAGAGGGAAGAGAGAGGTACAGCTGACTTCTAGAAGAAAGAGCCTATAAAAGTGGGGGCTGGCGCAAGCATGCTGGAGACGAGGGCCCTGGAGGCATGCTAATATTCTGTCACCCCTTGGAATGGATATTTAAAAAAATGACTTGCTCAATATTTATTTCTGTGGGCCAGGGGGAAATTGACTTTTCTATTAAGAAAAATTATATGCAAAACACATTCAGTTAGTAATTCGCCTCAGCTGGGTCAAAGCAGGGGCGACTGTGGAGCTATTCAACAAAATGTTCCCAGTTTTCTTCTCATTCTTCAGTGTGCATGCAATTTCAACTAGAGAACTTTTTGGCAGGTGCATTAAAAATGCACAATTGATAATGAAGCAAATTACTGGCCACTGATAAACACCACTGTGCCACATGTTATTTGGTTTTAAAATCCAGCTTAATGTCAGCTTTCAACAGTCATTGTAGGTTTGTTTTGCCAAAACATTAAATGAGAACGTTTTGGGGGGACTACTGGGGGTATTTTTTTATTGACATTTGTGGGTGCTAGTTTCTTTTTCAGAAGCAATAAGCAAGTGGTGACTCAAGTTAGCACTCCAGGTGGGCTTGACTCCCAATCCAGTTCTTAAAGGTGCTGGGCACGGTAGGTAGGAACTGAGTAGGCGAAGCCTGGCTATCAAGTGCCTTGAATAATATATGTGGATTTTACTGTAAGAACGTGAGGCCACTGGAGGATGTGAAACAAGAGAACCACTAACACAAATCCGTAGAAACATCTTGCTTGCTCCAGTGTGGCAAAATTATTGTTGGGATGCTAGATTTTTTTTTAGGGGGAAGATTCTTGAGAGGTGACAGTAGAGATGCAGGAAATCCAGATAAGAAGCAACAGTTATTTATTCTTGATACACAGAGCATAGTTCGCGGGAAGAGAGCGCCATCAACTGGAAGAGGATGTCATTGGATGAAACTGCAGGCTGATGGCAAAGCCCCAACTCTCACATGGGTTCAAAATAAGACTCAGTCTTTGTCGTAGGCATGCATAGTGAGGTTATAAACCTGCAGGTGGTTCTTATAGGAGCTCTGTGGTGGATCTGGCATGACAGGTGAAGATTGGATGAGATCTAGTGTAACCAGGCTCTTGAACACTGTGGGTATCTGTGGTGGGAAGCCTCATGCACTGTGGGTGGCGACATTACCTGGGTGGTATCTTAGTCTATATAAAAAACGGGAAATGAGCTGAATTCAGCCTTTGTATATACTTCCTGTTAAAGATGAATGACCAGTGGCCTAGACTTTCACTGCCGTACCTTCCCTGCAGTGACAGACTAGGGCCTCAAGCTGTGAGCCCAACAGCACTGGATCCTTTGCAGCACACAGAAAGATGTAATTAAGACAGACTTCTAGGAGAAAGGCAGGAGGAAGAGGGATGGGTGGAGGAAGCTTCAGCTTCTCAGAGGATGTGGCTATTCAAGGAATCACTGTCTGAGAACTTCAGGGATCACATTTTTATATCAACAGTTTGAAGGACTCTGGGAGACCGGAGCATTACAAGCAGATAATGGTCAAGCATTGTACACTCTCAGTCTATGCCATCCTCAGAATTCTTCAGTGGCACCCAGTTTTCACTTCCTCTGATCTAAATGCTTGGGATTCTCTGCTGCCCCCAACAGGGTTCAACCCAATGTATGTTCAATAACATCTTTACAGTTTGGTACCACATCTTCTCCATTTCAAAGCTGTCTGATGTATTGCTTTGCCTGTGTGAGGACCCTGTGTTACCTTCTAAATGTCACTCAAAATCTGCATCCTCAGGACAGTCACTCCACACTCCCACAGCTCCCTCCATTTTCCATTCATCACTCTTAGAATTGCAATTAATCATTATAGAAATGAGTTTTACACATCTGTCTTCAAGAACAGATTGCAAACCACTAGCCTAGTTTATTTTCTAATCCTGTGACAAACACAACTGGTAGGTATGGCCTTGTTGGAAGATGTGTTACTGGGAGGTCTTCTCTCTCTCTCTCTCTCTCTCTCTCTCTCTCTCTCTCTCTCTCTCTCTCTCTCTCTCTCTCTCTCTGCCTGTTGCTTGTGGATCATCTCAGCTACTGCTCCAGATCAATACCTGTCTCTGTCTGCTTTGTACCATGATGGTCATGGACTAACTTTCTGAACCTGCAATCAGGCCCTCAGTTAAATGCTTTCTTTTAAAGGGCTGCCATGGACATGGTGTCTCTTCACAATAGAACAAGAACTAAGACAATGACCAGAAACAACTTAGAGGAAAAGGTATACTGCATCTTACAGCTTGCAATCAATCCATCATGAAGGGAGTCAGGCAGGAACCTGGAGGCATGAACTGAAGCAGAAGTGATGGAAGATGCTTCATACAGGCTTGTTCCCCGCCATGGTTTACACACTCCTTCTTCTTCTTCCTCTTCCTCTTCCTCTTCTTCTTCTTCTTCTTCTTCTTCTTCTTCTTCTTCTTCTTCTTCTTCTTCTTCTTCTTCTTCTTCTTCTTCTTCTTCTTCTTCTCCTTCTCC
>NC_034593.1:144361678-144376582 GCF_900095145.1 Mus pahari | reverse complement strand
CTTCTCCTTCTCCTCCTTCTCCTTCTCCTTCTTCTTATTCTTCCTCCCCCTCTTCCTCCTCTTCTCCTCTTTCCCCTCTTTCATTTTTATAAAAAATATGTGTATAAATGTTCTACCTGTATATATGTCTATATACCATATATGTGCCTGGTGCCCACAAAGGTCAGAGAGGGCATTGAATACTCTGGAACTGTAGTTACAGATGGTTGTGCTCTGTCATGTGGCTGCTGAGAATAGAACCCATGTCCCCTGGAAGAGTAGCTAGTGCTCCTAAACTGCTGAGCCACCTCTCCAGTCACTCAGTTTGCTTTCCTATATACCCCAGAACCATGTGCTAAGGGGTGAGACTGCCCACATAGAGTGCTGGGCCCTGTCACATCAAGCATTAATCAAGACATGCCTCACAGACTTCCTACTGGCCAGCTGATGGAGATGGGGTAATTTTCTCAGTTGAGGTTTCCTCTGCCTAGATGACTAGCTTGAATTAAGTTGACAGAAAACCAAACAGTACAGTCACTATAAAGGACCCATGTTTGCTTATTGCCTGCCTTTTACCAGGGTACTATATGTCTTGTGCTTGTCTACAATAATCCTCCTTGAAGGAATAGCTGAATTGGTGGGTATTTTCATATACATGGTAGCCATGCTTCTTCCTAAAATGTTGCTTTTCCAGTGACAATGCTTAGGGCATAGGCATTGTAGAAAGCAACGTTGGATCTGGGCTTTTCCTTGCAGGCATTATTTTGTATCTGTGCCCAGCAGCCTACTTCACCTGAACCAAATGTCTTTCTGTTGTGTAAAAAACAGGAAGGTGGCAATGACAGAGATGTACCTAAATCTAAAGTTAGTTACATGGTGAGGAGAAAAAAAAACCAAGAAACTAGATTTCTTGGTTTAAAGTAATTAAGTGGTTTGTTGTAGTTTGCTAACATGGATATCTCTGAGATGTTAAATTTTCTTTTTTGAACCTGTCCCTATACTGACTCTGTCCCTGACACCAGCAGATAACAACTTCAGCAACTCCTTGGTCAGGTTTGGGCAAGGGCTTCTGGATTTGGTTTGACTGTTCCATGTGAGAGCATTTGAGTAGAGGGCATTAGTGCCCCTGTGTAAAGACAAGAGACAGACGGTCCCCCAAGGGGGTAAATTAGGAGCTTTCTTAGTGTGGAGTCTAAGGACAGAGGGACCTCATCCATGCCCACAGTCAGCAGATATCCATGTGAGGAACGTTGGGTGGTGAAGAGAGGCCCTTGAAGGAGAAAGACTTTGTTCTGCACAGCAGCTGCTTCCAATGTTTGTCATTCACATTTCAAGTGAGACTGTTGCTGTACCTGATGGATTGTCTGTCTCATGTAAAAATGAGAAAAGAATGGGAAAAAGTGTGTAATGTAAAAGTGATAATGGAATATTTAAATAAAATTTAAATGTAATATTGCACAGACAATTGACCACAATCCACTGTTTCATTATCTAATTTGAATCATGTCTGGTGGAACAGAACATTGTAGATTGTAGACATTGTTCTACCTGAACTTTGTGGATTATAAATCATTGTGGTCTATTTGAATGCATCATCTAACTCTCTAATTGAAAACTTGTACAATGTAGCAATACTAAGCCAACAAGTATTTATATACTACCATCACAATTTATTGCCCATTCTATCAGAAAGAAACTACAAATACTAACAAACAATCAGAGAATTGGGAAGTGAGTTTTAGACGAAAATCCCTAAGACTTCTAATTACACCGAATACCACATGTTCTAACTCATTGGCAAAGAGGTAGGATTTCAGCTGCTCTCCTGTTGGTTTGTGTTCTGGAGTTCTGGCCAGGGTAGCTACTAGGTAGAGAACTAGAGGGTGCATAAAGCAAGTGTACTGGCTAGTTTTGTGTCAACTTGACACAGCTGGAGTTGTCACAGAGAAAAGAGCTTCAGTTGGGGAAATGCCTCCATGAGATCCAGCTGTATAGGGCATTTTCTCAATTGGTGATCAAGGCGGGAGGTCCCTTTGTGGGTGGTGCCATCTCTGGGCTGGTAGTCTTGGTTTCTATAAGAGAGCAGGCTGAGCAAGCCAGTGGAGGCAAGCCAGTAAAGAACATCCCTCCATGGCCTCTGTATCAGCTCCTGCTTTCTGACCTGCTTGAGTTCCAGTCCTGACTTCCTTTGGTGATAAACAGCAATGTGGAAAATCTAAGCAGAATAAACCCTTTCCTCCCCAACTGCTTCTTGGTCATGATGTTTGTGCAGGAATAGAAATCCTGACTAAGACACAAAGGGACAAACTGAACTCTAAATGATCTTTACATTGGAGTATGGTTTTGTCCCAAACCGTGTCTAGTTGATTTTGACTCTGATTAGAAATTTGTTCTGATAATTTCATGTTTTATTTGAGCCTCTCTACCAGAGAGATACCCAAGAATTTAAATGCTTCAGGTTACCTGTCTTCCACAGACCCCATGAAGCTTCAGCCTTCCATGTTTAGAGCCTGATTAGCATGGAGACTTATTTAGGAATCCTTTGGCCTCCCAGGGTAGGGCATACACAAAAGCCTGTTCCCTTTACTCAGGGCTTCTGGGGACCTGGCCTGGCCTGGTTGCTCACTCAGACCCTGCTGTGACCAAGGACTCTGTTTTGGATTTTGCTGACTTGACATTTTTCAACTCTATATTCCTTCTGTTCAATAATATCGGCTTATGTGCCCTCTCCATTCCGTCTGAGAAGGACGATGTTTACACAGAAATAGCCTGAGAAATTGATAGCTATAAATTTATTTATAGAATGAAGCTGGCTCCTGACAACATTGGATTGTAATGTTGTCAACATAATTCATCCACAGGGGATAAATATCGTTCCCACAGGTATAATGTTTCCAGGGATGACTTTCTTGGACTAGGCTCAGCTGAGAGAAGGATGAGGATGGCAGTGTTCTTTCTACCCAGTCTTCAAATCTTGGGAGAATAATTTTGTTTTACTGTTTTATTTTTATATGTAATTTAGGTTTCAGTGCTGGGGATGCCACCCTTTTAATAGGAAAGGAATGGATGTTTCTTCCCTTACAGCTTGGCAAATTATAGATAGTGGGTCAATGCTGGCCTAAACTTGTTTTGTGTGTGTGTGTGTGTGTGTGTGTGTGTGTGTGTATGTGTGGGTGGTGGGTGGTGGGGTTAAGAGCTAATTGTGGTTTGCTCTTAGTTTTGAAGGAATCATATTTAACCTAAAAAAAAGTCTACCATAAAAAGTAGTATTGTGCAGTTTGTTGACTCTTGTCTTAAAACAACTATAATAGAGATGGGAACTTGACCCAATGGTGAAATCTTACCCGGTACATACAAATCCTACCCCAAAGATAGAGATAAAAATCAACAACATAGAAATTTAACAGATTTCCTGTGCTACATGGGATTTCACACATATTTACTCACTTGAAACTTTATAAAAACCCAATGAAAGAATTAAGATTCCTATTTTAGGTATGAGAGAACCAAGGGGTTAAAGTCAAGGGTGTTCTGTCAGAGCTGAGCCACTGCCAGTGCTTTCATCAGAAGCTTGTTTCTAGTCAGCGCCTTGTCTGACATGACTCTTCACAGTAAAGCAGGAGAGCAGCGAAGCATTGCTCACATGTGAGGTGGCTGTCTTGCAGGAAGGACGCCATGACCACACACAAATGTGTAGATGGTTCCCTGAGCACAGCAAGGTCATCAGGTGGGTGAAGGGTTCTCTCTCCACTCCCTCACCCCTGGGAAGTCACCTGAGTCATAGTGACTCTTAGAGCCACTACCCTTTACTCTCCTGGAGCTTCACATCTTATGGTCCCTTATGAGCCCTTGCTCTAGAAACTCATGCCTGGATGCCCAACATTTGGAATGACTGTAATTGAAACAGGCCCCTGGAGCTGTTGGGGGACATGGAGGAGCTCAGGGTCAACATCTTTCTTATGGCAGGCTGAGGGCTCACTCAGTTTAGTCTCAGGCATATTCCTGGGTAGCTGGGAGCTGATCTTTCCTGATAATGTTTCTTCTCTTATTATCTGTATTAGTTCCCCTTCCTGTTGCTGTGATTGAAAACACCCTGATAAAAGCGACTCAAAGCTCCAGGGTACTGTCCCTTAAGACAGGGCAGTCCTGGAGTAGGGAGACTGAGGCAGCTGGTCACTTTGCACCTGCTGTCATGGAACAGCAGGAGATGAAAGTGCTTAACTCCTTTCTCCATTCTCAGTCCTGGTCCCAGCCTCTGGGATGGAGCTGCCCACAGTTAGGGAGCTCAGTTAATCAAATGTAGAGACCCCCTCACAAAGGTGTTCAAAGGCCAGTCTCTCAGTGAAGTGGAACTTTTGGTGTATTTTTGGAGACTCACTTGTGTCATGTGATATTTTTCTGGAAATTGTCTTATGAGAGGATGTTTGTGTTGAAGCAGACACATGGGGGGATGTCTTGATGAGAAGAGAGATGTGTTTTTCTGGTAGCTGTCTGGATAAAGGTCATATGATGTTTTGCTACACAGATCCTTGAGAGAACATGTGATATTTGGAAAGAGTATAAATATAACCCAACAGACAGTGGATGACACTGCGTGGTATTGGTTCACCTTGTTACTCTTTGCTGGTCTTCCTTTGTAGTGACTTCATAGAGAGAAATGAACCAAGGAAATTCTGATTCTGTTCTGGCAGCTTCTTGCTGATTCCATGAACCCTGGCCAATTGGCATAGCCCTGAGGTTTCTTCTGGATCAAAGTGCTGTTGCTGATTTGTGAATGGTATTTGCAAATGGATCAAGCTACAACTGCTGACTCATGTGAACTGAACTACTGCTATTCTGATAATAAAGATTGGGATGGCCCAAAGAACTATTTCTAAACAGGTTCATGTCTTCCTTTGCTCTATTAACTTTTCCTTTCCACTACCTCCAATGAATGGTGGGCTAGAAGGGAGGTTAAAGCATTTAAGTATACTTATTAAACAAGGTTTTAGAAAAAGTAAGCCTACATCTCAGTGATTCTGAAACCCATCAAGTTGACAAGCTTAACCATCACAATATGAATTCTGCCTGCATGCTTTAGTCAGGGTTTGTATTCCTGCACAAAAAAAATCATGACCTAGAAGCAAGTTGGGAGGTGGGGAAGGTTTATTCAGCTTACACTTCCACATTGCTGCTCACCACCAAAGGCAGTCATGACTGGAATTCACACAGGGAAGGAACCTGGAGGCAGGAGCTAATGCAGAGGCTGTAGAGGGGGTTCTGCTCATTGGCTTGCTTCCCCTGGCTTTCTCAGCTTGCTTTCTATAGAACCCAGGACTACCAGTGTTGGGATGGCACCACCCACAATGGGCTGGGCCCTCCCCGCTTAATCACTAATTGAGAAAATTCCTTAAAGCTGGATCTCATGAAGGCATTTCCTCAAGGGAGGGTCATTTCTCTGTGATAACTCCAGCTTAAGTGTCAAATTGATACACAAAACTAGCCAATACATTGCCCAATCAGTAAGAAGCTGAGGTTATTTTCATACAGAGTCCTCACTTCTGCTACCATTTTCTCTGATGTCCCCATTATATTTCTTCATGGGTTTGATTGATTTACCTGCCTTGGGTTTGGGTTTTGTAAAACTTTAGCTTATTGTATTTTGAAAGCCTATATAAATTCACATTTTATCATGTTATTTCAAGGGCACTTTGGAAAGAAAAGAGAAATGAACACATGTACTATCTCCAGTATTGTAAGTAGAACCTATCAAAATGTATGTGGCCAGAACATAAATATAAATACCAGTAGTCTCCTACCAGTTCGTGTTTTGTTTCATTTCTTCTCTAACACTTTGTGAGTTTTTCCATCATCTCTGAAGTTATGAGAATGAGAGCCACAGGGGCCACATATAAAGCAGAAAACACATTGGCAGTTAGAAGCCTGTGCAGTGGGAAGGGGAGAAGAGACATATAGAATATACTGTGATGTCACCATCCTGCTAGTCTAGCATCCCCAGTGGCTATTTCCTAGGGATGCAGGGAGTTGTGGCTGAATTTCAGCATCACCAGTCTCTACTCTAATGAGTGGCATCTATTGCTTGATTGGGTAGTTCTTCATAGTCCTTCTGGTTCATACCTGTGAAGATTACCCATTGGTAGCAGTTAATATGTGCTTGTGGATCTTTCAGAAAGGTTGGGGCCCTGAGAGTTTTAGCTTTTAAGTGATCCAGTCAGAAAGAGTCTCCTTGCGTTCATGGCCCAGAGTGGGCTTTGCACACTCCAGAGAAATGATATGAGTCTAACTGCAGATCAGTGGCTGGCAGAATCTCTGTGGTCTACTTATTAGGTTCAGATTTAGAGTTCTACACATTTTTGAAGGTTTAGACAAGCTTAAGAGACAGAGTTCACAGAGGAAGGCAACAGGAGGATTTACAATTAAAGAGCTGAAGGGTCCAAGGGAACCTTGAGAGGGTGTCACGTATCACATGACAGCAGCTGATTTCAGCAACTTGCCCTTATTTCCGCTAACCCTCTGAGGACAGAGACAACACACAGCTACAGACTCCCTCACAAGATTTGACCTAGAGAAGTCCTTGTCTGCACTGGTGGAAGGGGGACAGTTCTTTGGTCTCCAGCCTGCTGAGAACTGATGCCATTGCAAAATTAAATAAAAGAACATCAGAGGAAAAATAGACATGGAAACAAAATCTCTGAGTGTTTTTTTTCCCCCAGTTTTGCGTGATTAGACTTCCAGAGACAGAATCATTCTGAAATGTTACACACTCATGCCATGTGTGCTCAGGGGCATTTTATAGATCATCCTCTAGTGCCCAACAGTGACATTTAGACGAGACCACAGCAGGATAAAACAAAACCACAGAAGGACAGGAGCGGTGTCCCCAAAGGGGGATGTTCATGTTTCTTTATCAGCGTTCTTAGAAACACAAGTTCCCAGTTTGATATAAATACCACATGGAAGTCCCCTCCAAGTTCACAGCAAACACCTGTATAGTAAAGGTTCTGAGAAGTGTAGCGTTGAGACATTTTTGTTTAAAGCCAGTATTTTTCAAGCTTATGTAACTTATGGTTTTATTTTTTTGTTTATTTATGAAATTAAAACCCATTATGAACGTTGGGAAATGCCAGGATACACATACTCCTGGCTAAGGGGGGAGAGGGGAATAGGTGAGTCCTCTTGGCAGTATTCCTAATTTTATATATCTATGAAATGTTCAGAATTAGGCTTGTCATCAAAGATGGTTAATTCTTTTTTTAAAAAAGAGCCCCGTTTAAGCTGAATTTTGCATTTCTTATTCCATACTTTGTATGCATGTTGTACCAGAGAGAAATTGAGTTATTTATTGTTAATGCAGCAATTTTCTAATTTCTCATTATCATTTCTTTGAGTAGAAAACTCTAAAGGACAACTTCAAACATATTAGTAAAGATTTGTCTGCTGGCATGCTTCATATGTGTCCAATTCTGAAAATTTATGTCTTCATAAATATCTTTGCAAAACAGAACTATTAAAATAGCAGAGAAGGATAATTCAAACCCATCCACCTAGATGTATACCAATGTGTGGAACATCTGCACAGAGAATAGCTCTCCAGTCAGGTGGGAACATTCAGGTTAGGTGGGAATGCTCAGGTCAGGTGGGGACACCCATGTAAGGTGGGAATGTTCACTTCAGGTGGGAGGACCTAGGTCAGGAGAGAGTACTTAGATCCTGTGGAAATGCTCAGGTCAGGTGGAAGCACTCATGTCAGATGGAAGCACCTAGGTCAGGTGAGAGCACTCAGGTCAGGTGGAAGCACTCAGGTCAGGTGAGAGTACTCAGGTCAGGTGAGAGCACCTGGGTCAGGTGAGAGCACTCAGGTCAGGTGAGAGCACCCGGGTCAGGTGGGAGTACCTAGGTCAGGTGGGAGTACCTAGGTCAGGTGGGAGCACCTAGGTCAGGAGAGAGCGCTCAGGTCAGGTGAGAGCACCCAGCTCAGGTGGGAGCACCTAGGTCAGGTGAGAGCGCTCAGGTCAGGTAGAAGCACTCATGTCAGATGGTAGTACTCAGGTCAGGCTAAACCTTTGTAACCAAGTTCAATCAGCAGATGTCAGGAGGCAGTCAGAGGATATTGGGCTTCGATTCTGCTAGTTACATTTTAATACCCGAATCCTCTGGGAACAGACTTGGTTTAAAACCTTCAGCACATCTCAGTCTCTTTGGGTTGCTGTAAGTGTTACTTGAGACTGAGTAATTTATGAGTATCATAAATAATTTTCTTATAGTTTTAGAATCTAGGTGTGAGCAAATTCTGTATATAGTAATTCTGTCTCTGCTCACAGCTTGTCATGTGGAACACTGTACCCCTTGGGGGTTGTCATTGTTCCCCTACATAGAGGAAAGCAAAGAGTTCCTTGCTTTCAGTCTCACTCTACTTCCCAGCTTGGCCTTGATCTCACAGTCTTCTGGCCTGAATTTCCAAAGTGTTAGGATTTCAGACACTCACTACTTATGCTTGGCTCCCAAAATGTTAACATTTTTAAAAATATATATACTTTTTATTTTACCCCATCCCCTTTTCTCCTTCCAATGATGTAACCCACCCTGCTTTCTCTCTCAAGTTTGTGGCCCTTATATACATATACATCATATACATACACATACATATATATCATATTTATCTACATCTACTACATATACATATACATGTATTGGAGTGCAGAGGCCAGAAGAAGAAAATAGATCTCTAAACGCTGATCTTGAAAGTTATAAGTCATGCTCACTTCAGCAGCACATATACTAAAATTGGAATGATACAGAGAAGATTAACATGGCCCCTGTGCAAGGATGACACGCAAATTCGTGAAGCATTCCATATATATGTATATATATATATATATATATATATATATATGTGTGTGTGTGTGTGTGTGTGTGTGTGTGTGTGTTTAACCAATCCTAAATTCGATAGGGGACTAATCCAATATAGACAAGGAACTTGAGAAGCTACAGAGCTAAACAAAGAATTCTCAACTGAGGAATACCGAAGGTCTGAGAAGCACCTGAAAAAATGTTCAACATCCTTAGCCATCAGGGAAATGCAAATCAAAACAACCCTGAGATTCCACCTCACACCAGTCAGAATGGCTAAGATAAAAGATTCAGGTGACAGAAGATGCTGGTGAGGATGTGGAGAAAGAGGAACACTCCTCCATTGCTGGTGGGACTGCAAGCTTGTACAACCACTCTGGAAGTCAGTCTGGAGTTCCTCAGAAAATTGGACATAGTACTACTGGAAGATCCAGCAATACCTCTCCTGGGCATATATCCAGAAGATATTCCAACTGGTAATAAGGACACATGCTCCACTATGTTCGCAGCAGCTTCATTTATAATAGCCAGAAGCTAGAAAGAATCCAGATGTCCCTCAACATAGGAATGGATATAGAAAATGTGAAATATTTACACAATGGAGTACTACTCAGCTATTAAAAACAATGAATTTATGAAATTTTTAGGCAAATTGATGTATCTGGAGGATATCATCCTGAGCGAGGAAACCCAATCACAAAAGAACACACATGATATGCAATCACTGATAAGTGGATATTAGCCCAGAAACTTAGAATACCCAAGATACAATTTGCAAAACACATGAAACTCAAGAAGGAAGACCCAAGTGTGGATACTTCACTCCTTCTTAGAATGAGGAACAAAATACCCATGGAAGGAGTTACAGAGACAAAGTTCAAAGCTGAGACCATTCAGAGACTGCCCCACTCAGGGATCCATCCCATAAACTACCACCAAACCCAGACACTATTGCATATGCCAGCAAGATTTTGCTGACAAGACCCTGATATAGCTGTCTCCTGAGAGGCTATGCCAGTGCCTGGCAAACAGAGAAGTGGATGCTCACAGTCATCTATAGGATGGAGCACAGGGCCCCCAGTGAAGGAGCTAGAGAATGTACCCAAGGAGCTGAAGGGGTCTGCAACCCTATAGGAGGAACAACAATATGAACTAACCAGTACCCCCAGAGCTCGTGTCCTTAGTTGCATATGTAGCAGAGGATGGCCTGGTAGACCATCAATGGAAGGAGAGGCCCTTGGTCTTTCGAAGATCATATGCCCCAGTACAGGGGAGTGCCAGGGCCAGGACGCAGGAATGGGTGGGCTGGGGAGCAGGGCAGGGGAGGGTATAGGGGACTTTCAGGATAGCATTTGAAATGTAAATAAAGAAAATATCTAATTTTTAAAAAAGTTAAAACAAATCTAAAAAAAATTAAAAGTTATAAGTCCTCAGTTCTGATCTGCTTTCTGTTTTCTGTGTCCCATGATGTCAAAAGCTTTCACTACCAGGTCGCACTGCCATGATGGACAGAGCCCTCTGAAACCAAGAGGCAAAATAAATGCTTTCCCTAAGCTCTCCATGTCAGGTTACAGTCACAGTGCCACAAAAGAAACTGATATTTCAAAAATACCACATTAAAATATCAATTTCCCCTTGCTCAGCAAGGCCCATTATAGGGCCATAGCAATCTTTCATTTTATTGATCTCTACTAAGCAATACATTTAATTCATTTGGGCATCTGGACGCCTGTAGGAATCCATGCAAAGTGTGTTTATCCAAGACTGTTACGTGTAAGGATGTATGAATCCTTAGACTGAAGGAATGAAAGGTTACATGGCACTGAAGATCATCCACAGCACAGGAGCTGTGTTGTGACACTTTCACAGTGAGAAGCAGCACTGTTTATGGGTAAGCTAGTATAATGAGAAGTGGGACCTCCTCTGATAACCAGCTTGTGTGGGTGAGGGCTGATAACTAACTAATTTCCTAGTAAGGATACTTTTCATCATGACTACGTTCAGAAGCTAATCCAATGCCCATGAGCAGAGTTGGGGAAAATGTCTTCACTATCATGGTGTTCTCTTACCAGGTAGACAAAACAAACTCAGAAGCTCTGGCAGCAAAACATCATGGCCAGATACCTGGATAGCAATGTGCTTCTGGTGTTGATTACCAACCTTTAACCTTTTACAGATGGCTCTGGGTACAAGCATGTCTACCAGTCGAGCCAACCTCTGGCCCTTCTCACATTTTAACACGTCATTTAATTATAGGCTTATATAATTTTTACTAACAGCTCTGTTCGACATATAGTCTGGAACATTCCTGAAAACGGTCATCTCCAAAGGGTCCTTGTGCATCATAGGGAAGGAACGCAGGCTGAAGTCGGATCTGGTTGAGAGTCTCTGCTGCTTGGAGTTGTACAGCAGGGGAGCCTCCATTTCTTCTTTACACCTTAGTTTTCTTGAGTGGGAGATGAGAGCAGTAAGTGAGCCTTTGGATTGTCATGAGTATTAAATAGCATTAATCAAACCTGCTTTCCCTAGAAAGGGCAGCTCTGGTGCTAAATATTTCACGTAGCCCATGCTGGAGCAGCCATCATGGTGCGTCTCTTTCTTTTTTATTAATGAAGGAAGGAAGTCTTCATAGAGCTGTGCTCTGCCTTACATAATGATGTGATTTGCATAATTCAAGGGAACAGAGGCTTTCTTAAAGGCTGGAGACCATGTTATCACTGAGAACAAACACTTTTCCTCCGGGTGTGTACAGTTTAGTTCCAACATGTTTTCTTTTTCTCTTAGAGTTAAGAAAACTGTATAGAAGGTCCTAATTATTGGAGAACCATCATTTCTGGAGCCTGGAGACCTACAGGTTCCTAGGCCTGCCTCCTTTGTGGACTTACAGAAAATAGTTAAGATGTGAGGAGACACAGAGGTCACCTTAGAAAAGGAGAGGGGTGGTATGAAGTGGATGTAACCATAGAACAGGGAACAAACATTAATATAAGAGGAATCTGGTGAAGGTTCCTATTCCTGGGGGTTGGGCTCTTTCCACAGACTGTGGTTCTCATGGATTTTGGACTGGACTTGTGAAATCTGTAAGTGAATATTCCTCATATACAGGTGAGTCTGGGTATCACATGATTCCCCCCTTCCCCTGTATTATGTGCTAGGGCATCCATAGCACATCACCATTAGAAGGTATTGTGAACATCAAGGGACAGGGAAGTCCTTGTCATTGGGGTGCACCAGGGAAGGTGACTTGGTAACTCTGGTCCCTTTTCTCTTGCTCTTTGTTCCTGGGCATGAGTTGTAGTTGGTCCCACCACACACTCATCATCATTGCTACCTGGGTTACCCACCAGAGAACAAAACTTAGCAGTTTCCTGATTCACTGAGTTAAACTGAAGTCCCTATAGCATGAACTAATAGAATCCTTTCATTTTTATAAGGTAATTTTCATAGGCATTTAATTATAATGACAGAAATCTAACTAATGTGAACCTACTATGTGCTATACATGGTGAATACTAGGAAGGACATTTGATACCAATGAACAGTGAATGACCCTCATCTGTATTGAGCTTGAATCTACTGGGGAAAAACAGATTATCTGTAATTAAACTGGTAAAATAATATTTGCAAGCAGCAACAGGTACTATGAAGGAGAAAGATTTGGTAAGATTGTAAATGTTGTTTTCTTCTAAGAACAATGCAAGTCACTGAAGAGTTTTAAAGATGGTAAGGAGATTGCCCTGGATGTTATATGAACAATGGAATAGAGGGAGCCCTGTTGGATACACAGAGGCAGTGAGAACCTGTTGTGATGATGTAAGAACAATGTAACAATGTACTATGCCAGTGTGGCTGCTGGAGAGACAAAGACAAGTTGACAAAGACTAGGATGTCAGGATCTGATTTACCTGTGATCTCAGAAGAAGGCACTGGCACAGGAAAGATGACTCAGTCAAAGTCAACCATAGCATAGAGATTTACATCCAGAGGCGATTTCTGTAAGGATGCCCTTCAGAGGCTCTAGGGAAACCTTACAAGATCCTTTATTTATATTAATTCCTGGAAATGAAGCAGCTACTTACCGTATCCTTCCTTCATATCCTCTTTGGTGCATAGCACTGAGGAGCCAGCTAGTAGACATGTGGAGTAGAAAGTTTGACTGCATGTGTATGTGTGTGTGCTGGGTTTAGTGCTTTAAAGTTACTGAAAGCTGCCCTTGCCTCAGGAGCACTGATACCACACAGAGCCACTGATACCCCACACAAGGACAGACTGGAAGTATAATGTCATGTAAAGGTGTGCTCTACCAGCCAACTGTAGAGATGCTGCCAGAGTTGAACGAACAGGCTTGATATTGACGTTCTAATTTAATGTGTGGGAGGGTGCACTCAGTGGAAGCCAGAAACATATGCAGAAATGAGGAACATGGCTGTGATAACATTCTGAAAATTCTATGATTACAGTAGGAGAAATAACCCCAGTGTTAAGATCACTGAGAAGGAGAAAGAACTTAGATGTTAACAAGGATGGTTCACACTTGGGAGGCTGAGACAGGAAGATTGAAAGTTTCAGTCCAGCCTGTCCTGTGTGAAGAGACCCTGTTTCAAACAATAAGGTGAGAAAAGAGAGACAACGAAACAACAAACAAAAGGAGGTTTCACCAAAACATTATGAAGGGGCAGGAGAGATTGCCCAGCTGTTAAGAGCACTGGCTGCTCTTCAAGAGTTCCTGAGTTCAATTCCCAGCAACCACATGGTGGCTCACAACCATTTGTAATGGGATCCGATGACCTCTCCTGGTGTATCTGAAGACAGCAAGTGTACTCACATACATAAAATAATAAAAAAATAATCTTAAAAAATTGTGAAGGCTGTGCAGAATGGACACTTTACAAAAACCAAAAAGAAAACAAAAATAACCACCCAAACAAACAAACGAAATCAGACAAAACAGTAAAGGAAAAATCATTTTATGATCATGATCCTTTATTTGGCAAAGGAACCTTGTCTAATAAGGTCTGTGAGCTTTCATTATGGTCTTCCCATAGAGGAATAAATGTACTTGACACTGTCTAACAGTATAAAAATGTATTTCAAAATTTTTTCCTATAACTTACTAGAAAATCAAACAAAGATTAAATAGAAGACAGGGCTACTCAAGCAGGTACCTTGCAAAAAATGGCTGGAATGGCTGTTGGCCCAGATTGGCTCTTCCTTCAACAAGAGGTTGCAACAATTGTGGTGTTTAAGTTACTTCAAAAATATTTTTTAAATGTTTATATGCGGAGGAGTCTCAATGCCTGAGCCAGAAGGAGAGCCATCTTTGCTCCGGTGCTCTGCCGGAGAAGCGACACAGCTTCTGGGAAGGATTCCGTTTCTGGTTCCAGTCATATGGCACCTTTCCTGCCCAAGGAGGAGTGTCTGCCTGGGAGCAGTCTCAAGGCCGGAACCGGTAGGAGAGCTATCTTTGCTCCTGTGCACTGCCAGGGAAAGGGAGGCCTGCAGAAGTGACACAGCTTCTGGGAGGTGTCTCATTTCTGGCTCCAGTCACCTGGCACCTTTCCCACCTGAGGAGGGGTGTCCGCCTGGGAGGAGTCTCAAGGCCTGAACAGGAAGGAGAGCCATCTTTGTTCCGGTTCGCTTGGACTCCAGTCTGTGTTAGCAAGAGTGTGGACCTCAGAAGCTACACAGCTTCGAGACAGACAGAAGCAACCTAACTTCTGGGACAGACCCTGTTTCAGGCTCCAGAAATTTTGGCACTTTCCTCGCCAGAGGTAAGAGAGTCATATTGTATCCAGGGTCCCTCAGTGGCTAGTCTGTGCAGGTGAGTGAATAAACTGTAGAGGCAACACATCTTCTGGGACAGGCCCTGTTTTGGGCCTACATCTTCAGCCAGGAGGCAGATCTGAACACCAGGCCTCTGCGCACCTTCCCTGATAGAGGAGAGCTTCCCTGCAGAGAGAAATCTGACCACTAAGACCCAGGAGAGAGCTGGACTCCTAGGACTGCTGACAGAGGCTAACAGAATCACAGGAGGAACAAGCTCCAACCAGAGACAACTATAACAACTAACTCCAG
>NC_034593.1:144350692-144361494 GCF_900095145.1 Mus pahari | reverse complement strand
GTGCAACAACAATATGAACTAACCAGTACCCCCTGAGTTTGTGTCTCTAGCTGCATATGTAGCAGAAGATGGCCTAACCAGCCATCATTGAGAAGAGAGGCCCCTTGGTCTTGTAAACTTTATATGACCCAGCACAGGGGAAGGCCAGGGCCAAGTAGTGGGAGTGGGTGAGTAGGGGAGCAGGGGCGGAGGGTGGGTTATAGGGAATTTTTGGGATAGCATTTGAAATGTAAATAAAATAAAATAAAATAAAGTAAAATGTTTATAAGCACATGCATAAGTGCCTGTGGACTGGGTACAGGTAGGGGCTGGTTCTTCAGCAACCTATAAGCACACCAGCATCCTGTTGCTCAATTCCTTTATCATCAGAGGTGATACCATAAGGACGGGGCTGGGTGACCAGGTCTGAAATTACTGAGGGCTTCAGTTTTAACAGTCATGTTCCTTTTAATTCACAGATACAGTATCCTAAGCAAGGAGACGCTTTAACACTTTATATATGTGTGTGTTTTCACTAAGAAGTCTCAATGTAGCAAGAATTTCTGCCATTATAAAGAGGCTGAGCCTTACTTGATAGATAATTTAAAAAATCAACTTCTTTTCTAAAAGTTTTATGTAACTAGCTTATCTAAACAGCTGATGAGGCTTGAAACACCATTTTAACTGTCGAAGGCATTCTGGAATGTTTCAATAAAACAAGTGAGAAAATGTAGCCTCTTGATTGGGGAGTATGTAAGATGCACCATATTTTATCATCTAAGTTTTCTTTAAAATATTGAAAGAGCACCCTGAAAAAAAATCTTAAAGGAATCTGACAGTGAAGTTGAATGATGCTTTTAGCAGATGATTCTCACTTAGAGAGTAAAGGCGTCCCTTTTGCTAACATCCCAAGCCATTGGTTGTTCTAACATGCTCTGCCTTTGAGACATTTCTTCTACCCAACTAATCTCAAAAGCTGGTGAAAAGGAACCTTAGAGGCAATTGTTTCATGACGGAAACTAAAGTCCTCTTAAACATTGACTACCACTATTCCAGCAGGCCCCCTCAGACCCAGATTGAGGTAATGGCCAGCCTAGCCATTTCTGACTGCAACTTCTTAGCTACACTGTTGTAATCTTTAAATTGTGGTCAATACCAAAGGTAGAGCTAGGAGAATCCTGTAGCTGACTATCCTTTATGCTATGACCCCCCCCTTCCCACTATTCTCCTACTCCTTCCTCATGCTGGCTCCCTGTCACACTGTTCAGCTCCCTCATGCTGGTTTCTACCCTTCACACTGGCCTCTCCTGCTGGCCATGGCCCTTCCCACTAACACTGCCCACCTCACACTAGCCCCTCCCCTGTTCTTCCTTCTGCTCCCATGAAACATTCCCCATCACTCTTTCTCATTCCCTCCTACTGTTGAGTCCTCTTCCTCTTCGTTCTACTTTCATGTCATATATATGTGTATATTCAAATTTAAGTCTAGATGCCACATTCACTGGGAACATGTACTGCTTGTCACTCTTAGCCTGACTCACTCTTGAGTTCTGGACTCTATATACATCTTCTCTTTCTGCTAAAATGATGTGGTGAAGGATCTCCAACCTCAAAGTAAGAGGCTTTACCAGGACATTCCATCTGATGGTGACCACACTGTCCATCAGGTGAGATGCTGCTCAGGGACCATTCGCAAATAGTGTATGACTGATTTAAAGTATACAGGGAAGGCATTAAGCAGGGCACATGGTATGGGCTTATGTTAAACTTTCCACAGCCCTCTTGCCATGACAACAGACCTTTGTAAGGAATGGCCTTGAACCTGCTACCATCAACAACAACAAAAAATTAAAGCCAGCAGCCAGCATGGCTCCTATATACATCTCAGGTCTCTTCCTGAGCCTGCAGCCTGTACTCACTCTGTGTTCTTTCTTCAGGAGGCTTCTTTTAGTTCAAAGTGAGATGTACACACTTAGATGCTTTATATGAGTTTCCATCTTGTTTTGGAATTTTATTTAATCCGTCAAATTATTAACTTCACACATCCAAATGAATACTTTCGGTTTTAAGTCATGAATTTTTCTTCTTCTCATAGTTCTCTTAAAATACAGTCACAACCGTCAGTGACTTCTGAAGAGAGAAACTGAAATTTCCTTCAACAAATTGAATATATACCACATAAGCAGAAATATATAGCTCCAGTTAATTATAAACTTACATTACAGTTAAAAAACATTTTTCTTCAATATTATAGAAACCAGAGAGAAAGAAAAAAACAGGAATTGCCATGGAATTCACAAAATGAACATAATTCTGCAATCGGGGCGATCCTGCTGAGTCCCCTACAGCGCTGCTGTCCACAGGTATAGGAAATAATTAGGATTTCATATGCAAACGCATTCACAGTCTCCTGGGATGCACCTGGCAGGCTGGGGAAGCAGGAGATGAGTGCTTTGTTTCTTGAGTACAGCAAAGAGCTTGATAAAGAGCCGGGGCTGTGTGGTCACGAAGCAAGAGAGGATGAGGTACTGGAGAGTCTTCACAGCTTCCTTCGGTCCCTCTGACACAAAGATGCTCAGCAAATATAGTTTTGTAAGTTGAACTGTGCTGCACGGACCATGCCAGTACAAAGGACCACAATGACAGAGTGTGCTCTGTGTCTTGTCCTTTCTGCACCCATGATGGATGGATGGAACTCTCCGGGCTGAGTCATCGCCAGACATGCCCTCAGTCAAGCAGTTTACCAGTTCTCCCCAAGACTGAAATATGTATCCCACCCCACTCTTGACACATAACTGGCTACTTTTAAGTTCACTAATTTGGTGAACAAAATTATTGTATGGTGCTTTCTGAGGGAAAGGCAACTATATATCTCTTAACTCAAGACAGAATATCAAGAGAGACAAAGGAAATGCTTCCATTCCAGTCTCCCATGTTGGACCAAGGAGTTTGCTACAGTTGCTTATAGGAACATCAGTGACTGGTCAAGGTGATTACCAAAAGCCACAAAGGCTGCATCCCAGCAGCTCAGCTTGTAGGATGCCCCAGGGAAGAAGGCTCTTCACTGCCAGAAGTTAGTGTTAAATAGCGTTCCACTGTTATGTAACCTCTAGGAAGGCTCTCTTGCATCTGAGTTTGATTTTATCTTCTCCTTTTTCCTTCAGGAGATAATTTGTGTTTCCCTTTCATTATGATAAGCAAGCACAACTTTCAGAAATCCTTAGGGCTCCGTTGTGGGTGATTGTGCCCCTTGGCACGCACTATATGAGTGCTTTAAGTGTCGTCCCTAACAAGTAAATATGGATTTTTATTGCAGAAATCTGTCAACTCCTTCTTTCCTTAGGTTCTTAAACCTTCCACGCTGGACGGGGTGTCCCTGGTACTGTCTCATCATGAGCAAACTAGCATCTCAGCATCACCTCACATCTCCAGTGTCACGGCACTCTTCTGCCAAACCCTCAGAATCCAAAGGCCTCTGTGTTGTGTTTTATGAAAAAGAAAAGGAAGCCAGGGACATGTTTGGTGGAGGCGTGGTATGTTGTAGGGAAGGGGTGCCTCTGTGGGTCCATGCTAAGGCATCCCTTCCCCCCTGAAGTACCAGCCACACAACAGTATAGTATAGAATAGAGTTTATTTAGGGTATGGGGAGGGGAATTGAGGGGGTAGTAGAGACAGAGAAAGGCAGATAGATAGATAGATAGATAGATAGATAGATAGATAGATAGATAAGAGGAGTAGAGGCTAGCCATGAGCACATGGAGAGAGAGGGGGGAGGGGAATGGGGAGAGAAAGGACAGAGGGGGAAGAAGGGAAGAGGGCAAGAGAAGAGAGAAGAGAATAGAGTGAGGAGGGGGCAAGCAGCCCTTTTTATAGTGAGTCAGGTACACCTGGCTATTGCCAGGTACCTGTGGGGTGAAGCCTAGAAGGAATGCCAACACTCTGTCAACAGGATAGTATTGAGGTGGTTCCAATAATACTGGTCATCTAAACCTCTTTCAGTTAGAACTTCTTACTGCTTCTCAAGTTCACCAGCACTATAAGGAGACAGGCCACAGCCAGTTCACAAGCATTTACGCAGTTGTGCACACCCCACCTCCTCTCCGAGGATTGCTGAAGCTCTCCAGTTCCTCTCCATCTTTACCTTGTTCATGCTTCTGTCCATGCTTCTGCATACTTCTGTCTGTATCCTTCCCTCCTTGAGACTCTTTGGTGAAAACTTTCTCTTGCTGAAGGATAATCCTGTGATAGGACAAGTGTTAACTTCTCATCTTATCACTTTTAATGATGTTTTTATCCCTGGTCCTGGTATAGTTACAGCGACAAGAGTCAAATATAATGTTTTCTGGGAAAAAGAGGAGGGGTAAACTTATTCTTATATGATTTTATGTGAATATAACTAGTGTGTAATTTCAGGAACTTGAGAGCATGGTTTCTGATGTGTTAGAATGGTGGGTCACGTCTCAACAGCACACTAGGACAAGGCAGTTCCACATGGAAGAGGTTTTATAGGGAGAGACAAGGTGATGGCAGAAAGAGTGGAAGGGAGAAGAGAGAGCGAGAGAGGGGCGTTCTCCTTATTTATATGGAAAATGATGTAATGCAGGTAAAGGTGGGAGGTGAACCAAGTGGATTCTGGGAATATGCTGCAGGTCACGCTGCTGCCTGTGTGATGTCATAGATTTGGGAGGTCCTGATGCCAACAGTTTCCATGCTGTATACTTTTTAATTCCCTTCTGTAGGAGGCTACAGCCCCTCCCCTGGGCTACCCGTAGCCGCACCTTAAAGATGGCGCCTGTCGGCTACGGAGTTTGTGGTAAACAAGTCCATATTTGGCGGTGATTTGTTCCTGCTCTTCTGGTTGGCTGAGGCCGCACGCCTGGTGAGGTGACGTGGCCTGCCCCGATTGGAGTGGATAGGAGAGTATAAAAGGGCTTGCAGCCCGGGCCTCAGGGGAGATGAAGAAAGAAGCTTGCTGAATAAACTGCTGTTAGAAGGACTGGTGGTTGCGTCTTCCTTGCTGGTCAAGAGAGCAGACGCGACACCCTTCCAAAGCAGCATTAAGTATTTATTAGCTTATAGATTTATAGAATATTGTTGCTGTTGATCTTCTGCTGTTTGCTAAAACTTAATAGGTTCTAGGACCAAGAACCATGGCTTGGGAATGTGAACCCGAGGTCAAAGGCTAGGCCTCTATTTGCTGGTCCTGACAGTGGTATGTTCCCCTAAACAGTAAGACGAGGAACAATCAGAGCTCCCACACCACCCCTTTCCCTGCTACTGCTTCCCTTCTGTATTTTAATTCACACCAAAAAGTCTCATTCGCTTAAGTTGTTTGGTTGTCAATAACCTCCCTATTGTTCTGTATGTGATATTCAAACCACAGCCACTTTGTCATGGCTCCAGAACCCCTGGGTACAAAAGTCTGCAGGTGTTCAAGTGTTACACAAAATGGCACACTATCTGCATATGATCTACACATCCTCTTGCGTACTTTAAATCTTGTCTGTATTATTTATAGCACCTAATACAATATACATGCTATGAAAGTTCCTAATGTAATATGCATGCCACATAAATATTTATTATGTTATATTGTTTATGGAATAATGACTAGAACACACCTGGACAGTATATATAAGTTTGGCACAAAATGCATGACCTCCACCCCCATGTACACATATCTGTCTTAGGGGGATTGAATTCCAGAACATGAAACTTGCAGGCTGGAGACTCATCTCTATACCACAGTTTAAAGCTAAGATCTCCATGATGTGGCTGCTCCCAGGCTGGCACACCCTCATCAACCTCTCCTCTCCTGACTTCAGGCAGAGTCTTTCTGAATCTACAATCTAGATACTTCTCCAGTCATGAATCACTCATACTAATGTTTCTCAAATGACTTTTAGTCACAAATATCTTCTTGTTCAACTTCAGCACTACCTTCTGGTCACTCTGTCTGTCCCTCTACCCATGTTCATTTCATGACACATTAATACTTAAAATTGTTTTGTTTAACTGTTTGTTTTTGGTAGGGTTTCAAGTAGATCAGTCTGTCTAGAAACTGGCCATATGGGCCAGGCTAGCTTGAACCCCTAAATTTCCTGCTTTTGCCTCACAGGTGTTGGGCTCCCATCAAGTGGGCCCTTTGTCTGATCCCGTGTTTATCATCTATTTTTCTGCTGGAAGAAGTGTGGTGTTTGCCAATCTAGCTTCTTGTCTGAAACATTATTCAACCAAAACAAGTGCTCACAAAACGGGGTGGGCTTTATTAACAAGAGTAAATTCTCAGGTTGTTGGAAAATCAAATTAAGTTTAGTGTCTGGGAGAAGGCATAATGGGTTGAGGGTGGTTGCTATTGCTGTTAATGAAATCAGGGCAGAACTGTCTAAGCTTTTGTCAGGGGGTATGTACTTGACAAATCAAGTCTGACAATGAAGAGGGCAGAATGGGGCTTTTGTGATATACATCTGTGAAGACGTTCTTAGGAAGTTCTTACACAACCATTATTTTACTCTCAAATGTTCTGAAGAGGGACTTCTGGGAACAAGAGTAGTATAAGATCCGAGGTTGGAGCTTACCCCAGTCCTTCCAACCTAGATTTAATGTTTGTTACTCTCTGCTCGCCGCAGAGCAGTGGCTTCTGTGCACTGGCCTTTGCCCCACAAGAGTCATTGAATGAGAAACATGTTATGAAGACCATGGCTATAATTTCAAGACCATTTCTCCTCTCTGTGCTGGTACTTAGGATTTAGGGAGGTTAGCCCTCCCGTAGTCTTCATAAGGCATTCCAACACTAGCCCACATTAAATCCAGTCTAAGTGATGTACGTGTGTTCTGCTATCCAATTAGGCTGGTGTAGCCTCTTCCAGCCTGTCTTACACAGACACTTGGGGCGGCCTTTCATATCCTGAAATCACTTGCTTGGTTTTACAGATTTTATTTACCCTCAAACAATCTATACTATTCTTTCCCTAACCTTCTGTCATGATAATTTTGTGTTTAGGAAATAATTTCTTTTTAGAAAACCTGCAGAACATACTGTGGCAAATAAGAGCAATCTCCCAAAGCTTATGATAAGGCCCACAACATTTCTATGTTGCTGAATTACAGATGGAACAAGGCAGGTTTTATCTTCACACAGTCTCTTCATCTTAGTGTATTAAAACTACTTATCCAGTGAGGCAGCAGGGCTCTTCCTTACTGACTTCTCACATGGAAACATGCTCCAGTACAGGTCAAATAAGAACCTTAATTTCATCCTAAAACCCGGCAATAGACAGTGCAATAGCTTGGTGTTTTGTAGAGAGCAGAGTGCTGTAAGGGGCTATTGTGTGTCATTGGATACATACAAAGCAAATGTGATGAGACACCATGACAGTGACCTTGCTGGCAAGGATGCCCCTGAGTCACTAAGTGTGGGACTCTATGAGGGGGTAACTGACCACCTAAAAGAGTGCAGAGAGGGGGGGGGCTTCATAAAATCTGGGTAAACAGTGATTTCCGTCAATTGACCTTTAGAAGGAATGAGGTTGGCCATAGCAATTTGGCCTCCTCAGATTATCCGGCAATAGATTTCCTATGAATGAATTCACACAGAGTTCTTCTGCCTCAGAAGAAGCTTAAAGGAAAACTGCACAAAGGGAAGATATGTACTGCTGCAAGGCCAGATTTCAGGTGGTAATTACTACAATAATTATAACACCTTCTAGACAGACAGTGGACAAACAGCAATATAAAAAGCGGGCAATATCAGACGAGGTGAGGGGCTGGTGATGGTGGCTTAGAATCACTTGGTGTGTAATGAAAACTTTCATGTTCATTATCTTATTAATTCACACAACAAATGCAAACATAATAAGCAGACAGCAGAGACAAGAGGTGTGAATCAAAGGGAGCTTATTCTGAGGCCACATTCTGAACTACAATTTCTGTCCTTGTTAGGGTTTTTACAGTTGTGTTAAAACACCATGGGAAGGAACTTAAAGAGGAAGAGAATTTTTTCACTTCCATATAACAGTTCATCATGGAATATGTTAGGGCAGGAGCCTGGATGAGGAGCTGATACAAAGACCATAGAGGGGTGTTGCCTACTGGTTTGCTCCTTGTGGCTTGCTAGGACTTATAGAACCTGAGACCACCAGTCTGGGTTGGATCCACCCACAGTGAGCTGGGTTCCTCATGTCTGTCACCTGTCAAGAAGATGAACAACAGACCAACCCGATAAACATGTTTCCTCACTTGGGATTCTGTTTCTTTGGTGACCCTAGCCAGTGTCAAGTTGACATGGAACTTGCCAGTGTCCTTTCTTATTTCTTCTGCCCACCTGCAGTGCTGTGGTTCTTGGTCATGTAAGCCTTTCCCTACTATGCAGCCCAGAGAGCTAACTGACTATTTATTGTCCCCTACGTCCCCAGAACCTAGCAGGATGTAGAGATATATGCTCAAAACTACAACAGTTTGGAGTTTGTGTAGCTTTTACCCTTAAAGCCTTCCCCCATGAAGAAGGCTATGATGCTTCATATGCTGCACCTTTGAAAATTCACAGAGCTCACAGCTTCCTCCTGTCTATCAACAGCAAGAAAGTTCAGATAATCAAAGTAAGAGCCACCATCAGCAAACAGACTCAAGAGAAAACCCAAAAACTTCCTTCTCAGGCTTATGATATGTACATCAGTTACTTAGGGAGGTAATCTGGGAAATGAAATGTTAAAGAAAAAGTCAATTTCTGTTTGTTAGTGTACAGGTGATTCTACTAAGCTCCTCCCAGGGACCTAGCAATGGCTTACATCATCATCTGCCTGAACCCAGATGCTCCAGCTGTGGGCTGGATATAAAAGAATTGCCTGCCACTCCAGCCCCCCCCCCTCTCTCTCTCTCTCTGCCTGAGTGTTCCCAGAAGGTCTGTCTCTGTCTCTGTCTCTCTGTGAGTGTGTGTGTGTGTGTGTGTGTGTGCATGTGTGCGTGCAAATCTCTCTCTCTCTCTCTATGTCCTTCCCTCCTCCCTCTCTCTCTTACCCCATATCCCCTCTCTGTTCTTCTCTGCCCCTCCTACTCTGCCCTCATGACTTTGCTCTGGTCTGTCTGCCCCCTTTATAACAGATCTGTTGCATGGCATAATTACTCGGGTGCATTCCTTGGAAAGGGCTACCAGGTTCATCCTTGTTGCACTATATTTGTAACCTTGTTTGAATTCTTAATCCCTTTGGGTTGCCTGGCTGGGATGAGATGGGTGATTGGCTCTGCTTCTGCCTTTGCAGTTATGAAGTCTAAGATCCTGCTAGGAAATCACCATTTCAGATTCCCTTTTCCCTGGTTATGCATTCTTAGCCATCTTTCTGTGCAGTCAGCATGCCCCTGCCATGCAGTCCATGTTAAAACCACAGTATGTACAGAATGGCCCCAATTACAGTTGTGTCTCACTCTACGCATTTACCCACCTATTACTTAGTCATGTAAGCTACTGTGATCAGTTTAGCTGGTGAGTCTCAAGATTTGTCTGTTCACAGCTGGGCTCTGCTGGTGTGGTGGTTGAAATAGGAATGACCACCATATACTCTTGCGTTTGAATGCTTGGCCCAAGGAGTGGCACTACTAGAAAGTGTGGCCTTGTTGAAGTATGTGTGGCCTTGCTGCTGGAAGTGTGTCAGTCTGGATGACAGGCTTTGAGGTCTGATATGTCAGTCTTCTTCTGCTGCCTGGAGATCAAGATACAGAACTCTCATTTCCTTCTCCAGCACCTTGTCTGCCTGCACACCACCATGCTTTCCACCATGATGATAACTCTGAAAATGTAAGTCAACCCCAATTAAATGTTTCCTTTTATAAGAGTTGTTGTGGTCATGGTGTCTCTTCACAGCAATAAAACCCTATCTAAGACACCTGGATAATGTGAACTCTATACACTTCAGTCTCTCTGGCAGAAAGGTTTGGGGTTGAACTAGGATTCCTTGAAAGAATGAAACTGAAAGATACCATAGCCATTTCCTCCTCCCCCATGTTTGATGGTTGGCCTCCTGGGTAAGTAGATGGTGTTTCTGCTTCTATGTGATGTGGAGGGAAGGCAGTCATGCCCTGTCTTGTGGAAAGTTCCCGAGGGCTTTTGTTTGCTTCCCTGGCTGACTGCATGAAACTTCAAACACTTTGTGGAAGCGTTATGAATGTGTTTTTTTGTTTGTTTGTTTGTTTTGTTTTTGTTTGTTTTTTTTTCTGATAGAAACTGTTCTAAAGAGAAACTTGGCTTGAGCAGGTCTTGGTATTTGGTTGCACCTGTCTGTCTTTGTGTCTTACCTACTCATATAATGGGAAAATATTTTGACATTGTTTTTCTCATTTTTTTTGACTCCTTGAATCATCTCATCACTAGAGTGACTCTGCATGATGTCTATTCTATTGGCTTCTGCATAGGTCTTGCTGCTATGTTTCACTATTTTTAGATGTCTGAGATTTTTGGTAAATTAATATATTATTACTCTGATCTATTTACTCTGATTTTCAAGGCCCAGTCCAGATAGTTGCTACTATGTGTCTTTAAATGCACAAATTTAAGACAATTGACATCAGATTATTGTTATAGGAATCAAACAAGTCAGTCATTTTCAGAGCTGACTTAGGTGATTCACAGAAACTGAGACTCCCTGTGTTGTATTTTATAAAAACGTAGAGAGAAGGAATACGTTTGGTGGATGTGCAGTCAGGTGTGGGGGAAGGGATGCCTCTGTGGGCCCATCCCTTCCTCCTGAGGGACCAGTCACAGGACTGTATAGTATAGAATAGAGTTTATTCAGGGAATGGAGAGGGGAGTTGATGGAGTAGAGACAGAGAAA
>NC_034593.1:144340188-144350591 GCF_900095145.1 Mus pahari | reverse complement strand
AGGAGAGGAGAGGAGAGGAGAGGAGAGGAGAGGAGAGGAGAGGAGAGGAGGCCGTCCATGAGCCTGGGGTAGGGGGAAGGGGAATCAGGAGAGAAGGCAAGCAGGAGTAAGAGGACAGAGCAAGAACAAGCAAGAAAGAGATGGTGGCAAGCAATGCCTTTTATAGTGAGTCAGGCACACCTGGCTGTTGCCAGGCAACTGTGGGGCAGAGCCTAGACAAAATGCTAACACCTGGCCTATGAGGCTCTCTAATCAAGAAACTGGAAGGAAGCATCTCCCCAACTCAGGGGTGGTACCTGCTCATCACTCTCACGGTCTCTCAGAAGCTTTGGGTGGAGAAAAAACCACCAGTGTGTGAATGTAGGGAATCGATACTAGAAGCTCACATTTAGATGTTAAAATCAGATGCTCTTGTCAGAGCCGGCCACTCAGGAAGGTCAAGCCCCAGAGGTCAGGGCAGCACCCCTCCCCCCAAAACCAGGTCAGGACAGTACCCCCCCACCCCTATCCAGGTCATCGCAGCACCCACCCAAATAGATATGGCATCACCTTGCCCATTGTAGTGTATGTCCTATATGTCCTTTCTTGTTATCCTATCACCACCCACCTTCTGGAAGCATGCCTGCTTCCTCCATGTTTATGTATTTTGTGTGATATGAAGATTTATGTGTCAGAGTCAGAGGACAACTTTCAGAAGTCAGTTCTTACCTCTCCTGTGGATCCTGGAAGACAGTTTTCTACTGGTGTAAGGAAACACCAATGACCAAATCAGCTTATTTAAAAAGTGGTTAATTGGAGGCTTGCTTACAGATTCATAGGGTTAGTCTGTGATCCTCAGGGTGGAGAGTAGACAGGCACAACACTGGAGCCATATCTGAGAGCTCACATCTGATCAGTAAATTGGAGGCAGAGAATGAGCAAGACGACTGGGCCTGGTGTGTGCTTTTAAAACCCCAGAGAGTAATGCACCTTCTCCAATAAGGCCACACCTCCTAATCCTTCACAAACAGTTCTACCAACTGGAGTGCAAGTATGGGGACTCCACATGGGGACCATTCTCATTCAAACTGTTGCAGATCCAGAGAGACTTGTTGACTAGTTGGTTTCCCACATGGTCTTTCAGAAGCACCTAGCCAGCCATTGCGGCTAGGGTACATTCAGAGGGGCAGTGGGGCAGGGTGCTTGACATTTGGCTTGCAGAAAAATCAGAAAATGGAAGTGCGTACAGACTTTTCTCAGGCTTTATTGACGCTACATTTGCTAGAGCTGCAAGATTTTAGAAGTATTTTCTAAGACATCGATCTTACCCAGACGAGCCCATTTTAAATTGGACTCATTAAATCATTCGCTGTCACAGCCAACAGCTGTGCGGAGGCTCGTTAACAAATGAAAAACGAGCGTTTCGGACTTGTTTACTTTATCTGGATCCTTTTTTTATAGTTAGTTTTTAGTTTTTCTTTGTTGTTGTTGTTGTTGTTGTTTCTTATTTTCTCTGATAACACATTCACACAGGATCTTGTTACACTATTACCTGCAAGAATGAAAAGCGTGACTTTTGGAGATGCTCTCCCTGTTAGCTTTCCTTACAGTCTTAGCTCAAGCCGGGCCTGTCTTCAACTTTAAAGAAGCTGAAGCCTCATTTACTTTGCTGAAAAACTCGAAACACAAGATCTTTGGTACAGGAAACAAAACTATATGATGATTCTACATTTATGTCTGAGTTTTTCCTCCAAGCCCTGGGTCCTGACAGAGCTGATCGGGGTGTTTGCTTATTACACTGCACCCCCACCCCGCATACATCAATCCTGGTGAGAGTTGGTTTCCTTAATTCGATGTTTCCATTCACTACCTATGGTTAGATGTTAGCCTAGATGGTTCTGTAGCCCGCCTTCAGGTTCAGGATCTCCCTTCTCACACTACTTTCGGAGGAAACATGCACTCACTTCCGGTTCCACTTCTCCTTTGGGGAGGTCTGCTTAAAATTTCTACTCAGGCTTTGCTCTCAGGTCGTTAGAAGGCTGTGGCCTCCACTCAGACATTAGCTCTAATGCTCAGTGGGAAGATTTCCACAACACTGGAAAAGTTTGGCATCCTCTGCTTCAGGGGATCCAACACCGCCTTCTAGACTGTGTGGGCACCTGTACACACACCCACCCACAAGCAGGCAGGCACAAAACTGAAAATACAGCTTAAAAGAAAATTAATTGCCTCCTCTCAGTTTTAAGCTCATACATGTAGTTTTAACGTGTTTGGTAGGTGGACAGGGCGGCTTGGAGTTTATATTGTAGGAAGGAACCTCCATGGGTACATTACTAATAGCTTGGTGTACACAACGGTAGGGTAAAGCTCTTATTTGCTCTGTTAGCCCTCCAGCTCACGTGATGCCAAGCATAGTAAGTCCAGAGAGGTAGGCGTGAGGGAGGTGTGTGTGTGTGTGTGTGTGTGTGTGTGTGTGTAGAGGTGAAGAAGAAAGAGACACAATGCCACGAGTCTCAAGAATATTCTGGAATGATTTTTTTTTGCTTTTGTGCCCTTCTGTGTATAACATTCTGATTGGAAATGAGACATAATGTTGTTTGGTTTTCATAGTGTATTAACCTTTCCACCTTATCATATCTCAGTCTTTCTGAATAAACACAGCTTCAAGGTTTGAATCCTCTGTTCACTAGCGTTTGTGATGATGAACAGTAAGGACCCACTATTCTGGTTACATACTGCTGGGTGTCTCCTGCATTTGAGGAAATGCACTTTCAATTCCAAAATCAGAGAAACCCTCATTGTCTCTCTGTTCCCAGTGCTTGCCAACATTTTTGATGCAAAGTGAGTTCATTGCTTGTTGAATGATGTGTGGATTATACAGAGGTTTTTTTTTTTTTTTTAAAAAACTTCTCTATTAAGAACATTTTTAAGCACCTGCATAAATAATTTGGTTGAAAATGATCATTACAGCCTACCCAAATACTGCCAGTCAGTGGCAGCCTAGAGCAAAAGTCTTGTACGTGAAGATTTTGGCCTGACTTTTTAAAGTTTGGATTCTTTTTGAATTTGAATTCTTTCACCTTTGAGGTTGAAAATAAACACTGCATTTTCTATGGCATTTCGGGGACTGAACTGGATAATTCTGGTAGTGCTGTTTTGCTCTTTGAAGGCATTCAATAGCAAACACATGTCTGTGAATAAATGTCACCGTGCTTAAGGTTTCTATCTGGATTCAGTGCTGACACTGGGAGAAGAGAGGCTGAACTTGATAGGTCCTTATTGCCTCATGACGTCACGTTGTTCATTTGACTCGAAGGGTTCCAGCTGCTGTGGCACTGGGTTTCTAGGGGCTAAGTGCTTAGCTGAGATGTCAGACAATGGTTAGAGAAGGCTCCTTAGCTTTCTGTTCTTTCTGCAGAAAGGAATGCAGTAATTGACAGGTTGATTGTCCTCAACTCACAAGTGGCTGAGAGAGGACAGAGCAATGGAGGCTATGCTCAGAGGAACAGAGAGACTGGGAAAACACATTTAAAACTCAAGAAAACATTATTCTTCCATTACAGATTCATCTCTGTTGCTGCAGGGAGAGGGGCTCTCATCTTGTTGTGTTTGTTGGTGTTTTAAGGACCCTTGTTACTTCTCATACAGCTGCTTCAGAGCCCTGGGGTTGAGCACATACACATATCCTTGTGATTAACTCATGGCAACATATACACAGCACATTTATCTGAGTGAACAATTACAAAGCTGATAAATAACAGAACGGGGCCCTGGCTGACCAGAACCATAAATAATGGCTTCACAGTTAGCAGTGTTCCCGAGGACCCGAAGGTCTGCGGCATAAACCACTATGCTGATCAACAAAGGATGTTCCAAACTGCTCTTGCTGTCTTATTCAAAAGTGCCATTTAGAATTCAGTGACACAAGCAGAATGGTTGCTAATGTAACTCCTTAAAAAACAGAAATCAATTAAATACATAAATATGTGGAGTTAATGATCAGCATTAAGGGGACAGGTGTCCCTTTATCAGTACATGCATCAAAAAGATCAGAAAGACAGCAAAGTCAAATACTTTTGGTGCAAAGGTGAGCAGAAAGCCACTTGCAAACTCCTGGTTCTCACCTGCTCCTGGGTCTGGTTTGTCTGAGTTTCTCACTGGGCTTTGCTTGCTTTTAGGTGGGGGCGGGAGGCCACAGAGTGAGTGGTTCAGATTGGCCATTACCTCACCAGGACCTTGTGTTTCTCTGGCCTTGAAGTTTCCCCCAGATCAGAGCTTTCGAAGGGTGACTTTGGAACTGAATTTGAACTAGTTTGACTACTTATTAGTCCTGTGACTTTGAGCAAAGATCTTAAATTCGCTGACTTAGGTTTTTTTTTTTTTTAATCTATAAAACAGAAGTAATGATTACTATCTTGCAGGGTTCTTGTAAGGATTAAATAGGATGTAAAAATCCCTTTTATATTACAAAGGTTGGGCCCAAAAGAGAAACCACTGCATAGTGCATAATTACAGGAGTGCATTGTACAGGGAGTCGAGTTCAGAGAATGTTCTACAGTGTAACCGAAGAGCTAAGGAGCCACAGGAATGTTTCTAAAACTTTGTGGATTTTATAGTCTGGCTCATACAGGATAGAGAGAAGTCCAGATTCTGAATTTCCCCAGAACCACAAACAGTATGTCTGGGTGAGTCCTGGCTAAAAGGAGACAAATAAGAGATATCTTGGTTCATTCTCATCCTATCCTCTAAGATCCTCAGCTAGGATCCAGCAAGCACGAAAGCCTGCTGAGCACAACTCCTTGAGATGCATGCAGAGAGGATTCTGGGAAGGCAAGAGACAGCAGACCCAAGGACAACATAGGGGCTGAGGGCAGCCCATGTGGCCTCATAGATCGTGCCTGATTGAGGCTGTTTCACTCAGAGGGATCGTCTAGATCCCCAAGTCTTGTAAATACAGCGGATTCACATCAACAGCATGCACCCAGAGCATTTGATCACATCCGGTGCTTGAATACCTTCTTCAGGAAGCACCAGTTAAAGACTGTGCCTCTTCAGGCAACCATCACCATAGTTTGTATGTCTGGCTTTTCTACCTTACACAAATCATCCAAAACTACTATGGGTCTGAACATGAGAGTATGCAAATTCACACGTGTCCTCAGGGGCAAGCCAGCTTTTTCATGGTGATGTGTAGAGTGAGTGTTCTATTCTTCACCATAAATATCTTTTCTAATGGCGACTCTAGTTCTGTGGAGCTGATGGAAGTTTTACATTCCGTCTTTGTAACACACTGCATCGTGTCAGACTAGATGACTGAAGCAGTACACTGTCCACTCACTGTAGTTTCTGCTCTAAGTCACAGTTGCAGGACAAACCCATGTTCTCTCAGCTTGCTGCTCCCCAGTGTGTCCCTTGCTGTTGGGCCACCTGCTTCTGCTTGACATCCTTCCATCCTAGTGAGATCAGACCCCGCCATCATTTCTCAAAGCTCCCTCTGAAGCCACTTGTCCTGTGGCTTGAGGAGTCTTACTCTTCGGGAGTCTTGTCTCTTTCCTTTCAAGTCTTGGTCCTTCTCTTTGGACTCTAACTTGGCTCTGGCCAGCATTTAAGATGAACCGGGTTTATCTTTCTTCCTAGACTATAAACATTTTGAGGCCAAATTCTGAGTCAATTCTTGTTTTAATTTTTTAAAGGTCTCCATCAATTCTAAATCAATTCCTATGCATTTAATAATACCCCGAGAATGTCAATTTGAAATGCAAAATGCAAATCCCATTTTTAAAAATCATGTCAGTGTCTTAAAAATTATCTACCCAGAATCACAACATTTTTAGTCTAAGTTTAATATACACTTAACAACTTGTCTGTCTAAGTGCAGAAGACCCACAGTGTCTTTGGTTATTATTAGAATGACAGAAAACTAGGAGGCATCTGTTTAAGAGACATTTCCACAGAATTCGGACTGAACTGGGAGCAGAGATCAGCAAACCAAGCAGGGCAAGAACGGAGTCAAGATGGGGCCTTCAACAGCTCATGCCCAGGAGGATGTGACTAGCAGTACGACTGAGAGAAGGTCTCACCAATCCCCACGCACTCCCCTAGGACATTCAGAGGTCAGAGGGTGTTTTGTGATTTCTGGATATGTTGACTTCCTTGAGACCTAGCACACATTTCAACATAACAAACAGTAATTTCCCAGCATCGCAAGACTGAACAAGAATGGGTGATTTCTACATTCTGTTCAGTCTCTGGGCTATGTCTGCAGAGAGGAATGGAAAAATCCCCCTTTCAATACACAGAGCACATGTCAGGCTGTAGCTTGTCATAAAGAAAATGAAAACATAGGAAGAGATGGCTCCGCAGTTGAGAGCACTTGTTGCTTATGCAGAGAACCCAGATTTAGAACCAAGCATACACATGGTGATTTACAATCTCCTGTATCTCCAGTTGTATTTGATGCCCTCTTGTTACCTCCACAGGCATCTGCAATCTTTCTCTCTCTCTCTCTCTCTCTCTCTCTCTCTCTCTCTCTCTCTCTCTCTNCACACACACACACACACACACATACACTACACATAGATAATAAACATAAAACTTTAAAATACATAGAAATATGCAGGAATAAATAAGTATTTAAAAATAAGCAAAGATGGTAGCCACAGAATAGATGCTAGCAAATATTTACTTAAAATGGCAATTATTGCTTCAAGTCTAGACCATGGTGAATAAACATTACTTAATAGTTGTAAAATGACATGAAAGAAACACTAAGAAGGAATCAAATATGTTCAGGAGAAGTTACAGCATCCTGTTTATCACCCCTCCATAGAATAGAAGTAACACATGAGGTTACTTACTATTATGGACACACAATAAACATCTATAAGGAGGGTTTTTGCTTTGCAGAAACTGGGTCTCACTTTTGCTAGGGAGGATGGCAACCGGGGACCATGCTCAGCCCCGTGCCCTGGGAAACTGGATGCCAGGACTGCAGAAGTGCTTTGTTTATAGCTAATCAATAAACAGTCAAGACTCCAATTCCAGCATTCTTTCTTCTCTCAGCATGTTTGTTCTCCTTCAGTGGTTCTCAACCTTCCTAATGCTGTGACCCTTTAATACAGTTCCTCAAGTTGTGGTGACCCCAAATCATAAAGTTATTTCATTGCTACCTCACAACTGTAATTTTGCTACTGTTGTGAATTGCAATGTAGATTTCCGATACACAGGATATGGAACATGGCCCTCAAGGGGGTCGTGATCCAGAGGCTGAGAACCGCTGCTCGTCTTACTCAGTGCAGGAGTGGCCCTCTGAAGCCTGGTTTCATTCAGGATGATCTTTACAATTCTTTATACATCATAACATGTGTCTACCTTCACTAATATAACCTGTCTTCCTCCAGCAGCACGGCCACTTGGCCTTTTCCCCCATCATCACGGCAGCACAGTTGATTACAGACTTAACACGAGCTCATATTCAGATGCTCGTGGGAAACGAACAGGGTTGACAGACACAGGGCATCTGTGACAGACACAGAGTGTCTTTGATAGACATGGGGGAGGTTTCACTTCACATTCTTTGCTTTGCTACTTTCATGCCAACTGCACCCACTTCCTGAAACTTCCATCAGATATGTAAACCTAGGGTCATATGGTCCTCTCACATGGCCAGGATGCCAGAAACATGCTGCTGTGGTCAGGGAGGTGGGACTTAGACCTGGGTAATTACAGAGGAGGCCCCTAGGATCTTAAGGAGCATTGCCCCAGAAATGTGTAAGAAGGCAGTCATCTTAGCCATTTAACCCTTTCTAGAATGTGGCTGTTGGGTGTTGCTGTGTTTGAAGATTTCAGGGGCATTTGTGCCAACTGCTCCTTGTGGTTTTCATGATTATTAGGCAAAGGCATAAAAGTAGCAGAGGTATGGCTTTGACTTCTGAGTGAGCCAGTTTAGTACAGGGTATAGGAGCTAGTAGGTCTAAGCCTAAACAAACTCCAATAGAAGTTGAAATGGTTACTCATGGCTCAAATCGTGTCCCTAGATTAAGCTGAAATATCACCTGTGTCCTAAAGAAAGATGTGGAGAGATTTGTAGTCTCAGTTTCAACCAGGTCTGTCCTCAGTAACCTCTGTATGGAAAAGAGGGAATAGATGTCTCCTAAGGAAACTCCAGTGAGCAGTGCAATCCAGGGCAGCAATAAAAGGAAGAATAAGGGAAAATTATTTGCTTTCTAAATCATAAAATTATGAAGCGCTGTCATCAGAGGAATGACCTTTCTCACAGAATAGCAGGCTTGCTTGCCCTCCCTCACAGCTTATGCTGAGTAAGTCAAGCTCACATTGTTTCCAGAGACACACGGTGTATTATTTATTTCTATCGCTGGTGAATAAATAACTTTTCCCATGGTTTGCATGTCTTTATTTAGTACGTACATATTAATGCCTTAAATTACATTTCTGCTGCATATCCAGTGAGCACATTAATACAATCACAGCCTTTTCAATGACCTTGAGTCTGAACCTCAATCCTTCATTGGCAGAAATTAAAACTGAATGTGGACGAGGCATGGAGAAGAAGGCCCAGGAATAAATAGATGATTCAAGGCATATGCTTATCTCTGGTAATATATGCTCCTGAAATGTTAATATTTAAATGCATACTTTTCTGAAAAAAAAAAAAGCCACTCTCCAATACACTGTTAGATGACAGAGTTTTTCTAGCTGCCAATCTACCAGTTAGATCACTTGACCCAGCTAATGTCTGTCACAGTTACTGCCTATCTCAGGGCCCTTGAATCTCCAACATGATTTGCATGTATGGTCAGAGCCCTTATGTACTCCTCTGAGTGCTTTTGAGATAAGGTAACTGTGAGTCTGGGAAACTTGTCCTAGATCTGCAAAGATGCACAAGAGGCAGGGACCAGAACTGCAAAACGAAGAACCTAATGTCAGAGAAGCCATCTTAGGTTTCCAGTTACTGATGACTGGAGAAGACAGGTAGAGGCGCTAAAGCCATCTAACTGCTTTGCACTGCTGCTCTCTGATGAACTGTTATCCATACCAGGAGTAGCTGCAGCTTGTGTAGCACATGGTAGGTCCTGGGTTAACTTCACACATGATACACAAGCGAAAAAACAGGAGCAACAAATACAAGGACTAAGGAAACTCTGATGTGGAGATGGAGCTTTTTTTCTGAAATATTTCTTCTAGTGACCCCTGATCCACTGAGGCTCACCTCCCAGAAAACACTGAAACGAAAAAGAACCACTCTGCCCAACCTCCTGCTAGGGAGGCAATGCAGCCATATGTGTTAGTGGAGTGTGTGCATGCATACATGCATGTGGGTGTGTGTGTGTGTGTGTGCACGTGTGTGTATGTATGTGTATGTGCATGTTTGTATGTGTGTGTGTGTGTGTGTGTGTGTGTGTGTGTGTGTGTGTGGCATGTGTGTATTTGTATTTATATGTGTGCCTGTAGTATATCTGTCTCTCTGCCTTTGCACTAAAGCCAACTCTAACCCTGGCTCCTCACTTTTCCCCAGTCCTAATGCTTATATCTGGGAGTTTTGAAATGTGAGCAGACAAAAAAAGTACTTTCCTGATACTTGAACACTTTTATTCCATCTGCTGGTTTGAAGAAAATGACAACAGGACAAGAGAAAAGGATGCTTTCTAATTATTTGCTTCTAGCTAAAACACAATTAAAAAACCGGCAAGTTATGTTCTATTTATGATTGAAGTAGACAAGATGGAAATGGAACAAGAAATAAACTAACGCGGTCCATATTTGTCAAAGGTGTCGGAGACAGAAGAGTGAGCAAGCAAAGTCTCACTGATGGTGTAGACCTAAGGAGGTGGTAGTATTATCTTTTACTCTAATATCTTCATTTGACCCTAGGAGTTGCAGCTTTTTGCAGCTTAATGTTACTGATATTGGAATGTTGCTTACAATCAAAAGTATCTTGTTGACTTAAGGTTTGAGATTTATTATAGTGATCTTGGGAATCGTGAATGAGAAATCAGAATTCTGGGGAAAGAATGCTTATCCAACTAATTCTTATTTTCCACACTTGCTGTTTAAATAAAGTCATATGACCATTATCTATCTATCTATCTATCTATCTATCTATCTATCTATCTATCTATCTATCTATCTATCTATCTACCTATCTTAATATCTATCTATTGGCTTCAAGAAACAAGTTTAAGAACTTTTCTTTTTTTTTTTTCTTCAATTTTTTATTAGGTATTTACTACATTTACACTTCAAATGCTATCCCCAAGGTCCGCTATACACCCCCCCCCACTCCCCTACCCACCTATTCCCACTTCTTTTCCCTGGTGTTCCCCTGTACTGGGGCATATAAAGTTTGCAAGACCAAGGGGCCTCTCTTCCCAATGATGGCTGACTAGGCCATCTTCTGCTACATA
>NC_034593.1:144332296-144339828 GCF_900095145.1 Mus pahari | reverse complement strand
GAGTTCTTTTGTGATTGGGTTACCTCACTCAGGATGATACCATCCAGATCCATCCATTTGCTGAGGAATTTCATAAATTCATTGTTTAGTACTCCATTGTGTAAATGTACCACATTTTCTGTATCCATTCCTCTGTTGAGGGAGAACTTTTCTTCTTGTTCTACTTAATAAGATAATATGAGGAGTATTGATGTTAATCCTTCGAAGTTCCTGAAGAATCGTTAGAGTTCATCTTATGCTTGGTTTTTGTTCTTACTTAGTTGAGAGATCTTTTATTGCTGCTTTAGTCTTACTGCTGATGATGGAACTTTTTAAATTATTTATTTCATCTTGGCTTAATTTTGGCACATTGTATACATATACATATGTTACATATAACCATTTCTGTTAGGTTTTCCAATGTCACAGAATACAACAATTTAAAATGTCCTTATGACTTTCTGGATTCCTTTGGTATTGGCTATAATTCCCACTACTTCTACTCAGTTCTGTGGGCTTTTCTTTCCAACTCCCCTCATTGTGCTCACACACTTCTATATACACTCTCATCAACTCCAGGAATTTTTAAAATTTCCCTCTTGATTTCTTTCACTTGTACATATTCTTCCCGTAAGTTTTATTGCTGTTGATATCTGCTTGGTTCCACCGCAGCCAGGCAGAATATGAAATGCTCTTTCAATTTTCCATATTTCTTGAGAATTGCTTTGTGTCCTAATATGAGATCAATTTTCGAGAAAGTTCCATGGGCTGTGAAGATGTGAATTCTTTAGTGTTTGTGCATAATGTCCTGCACATGGCTGTTGGATCTAATTGCTTTATGACATTATTTGACTCCAGGGTTTCTGTTAATTTCTGTCCAGGTGACTGGTCTATTGGAGAGAATGGGGCACTAAAGGAACCCATTATAACCATATTAGGGTTTGTCTGTGTAGTTTTTCCTCTAGTAGAAATTTTTCAATGAAATTAAGTGTATCTGTATTTGGTACATATCCTCTTTGTATATTATTCCTGTAACAAACATGAAGTGAATTACTTTTTATCTCTTTTGACTGTTTTTTTGACTTGAAGTACATTTCCAAGATATTAGGATAGCTATTACTGCATTTTTATTGACTTTGTTGTGTTGGAAAATACTTTTCCATCTTTTTGTTTGTTTGTTTGTTTGTTTTGTTTTGTTTTTTGAGACAGGGTTTCTCTGTATAGCCCTGGCTGTCCTGGAACTCACTTTGTAGACCAGGCTGGCCTTGAACTCAGAAATCCACCTGCCTCTGCCTCCCGAGTGCTGGGATTAAAGGCTTGCGCCACCACGCCCAGCCTTTTCCATCTTTTTACTCTGAGATGGAATCTACTGTTGATAGTAAGGAATATTTTTTTGGAGGCAACAAAAAGATTCTGTTTTTGGTCAATTCTATTAGTCTGTAATTTTTGTTGAGAATTTAGCCCATTGATATTTGCCACACCTACTTCAGTGGTGGCTCGCAACAGGCCTGAAACCTGGCCGAGTCCTGAGGAAAAAGAGTCTCAAGGAGACTCAGCCTCCTGGAGTCCTGGCATTTCCAATAATCTATATACATGAACCCTATCCGCATGCTAGTATAGTGTATGCTCTCTTTCAATATTATTAATGCCTTTAAAGATTAAATTTTTACCATAGGTAAAATTTCCACCAATGTTCCAAAGTCCTAAAAATTCCTTAAAGCCAATGTTCCAAAGTCCTGAAAATTCCTTAAAGCTAGGAGTTCGGAATTCAGCAAGAAGGTTACCTATTCATTAACATTCTAATTCACTTCTAGTAAAGACAGGTGAAACTGATTAAACATCACAAAGAACAGCCAAGCTCAAGGCAAAGCTTACAGAGGCCTAGGAAGTAGGGGGGCTGTGGTATTGCATTAGCAGAACCCCCCAAAACAGGTTCTTCTGCTAGGCCCAAAGGAACAGCATAATCAAGGATTTACTAGGGACCCCTGACAGTGGAGTTTAACTATTGACTAGCCTTGCACCTGGCTTCCTCCTCAAGCTGCTTGGTCTCACCCCGTGGTCTTTTGTCCTTTGTTTTGTGTCACTGTATCTGCGGATGTATCCTGCCCCACTTTTCTTGTTTGATCTGTATAAAAGATGTGATGCTCATTTTGATCAATACATTCAGTCTTACACCCTCTCTCGTGTCGGACTGTCTGTCACTCCACCACCGAATCCTCGATCACCTGAAACTAAGAGACCAGTTCCCGAAAGATCAGGGACCCAAAGTGAGGCATGTCTGTGGCAGATATTGAGTTATAATTAGTTATGTGTTGATTCTTATCAATTTTATTAACTTTGTGGTGTTTTCTTAGACCACTTATTGTGGACTTCTGGCATTATTTGTTCTCTGTGACCTTGTGGGTATATTCATTTTTTCCTCAGATTGAACTGTAGAACAGACTAAAGATCATAAGTATCTTCAATCTGTTTTTACCTCAAGAGGTTATCATTTTTCCCTCAATTTAAAGGTAGTTTTGTTGGGTATAATAGTCTGGGTTACAGTTATGATCTCCCTGGGTCCATCTGGCTTTAAAAGTTTCTGTGAAATAATCAGGTATCTTTAATGCATTTGTTTTTATAAAGTGACTTTCTGTTCTTGGTTACAGCTTTTGATATCCTGTATTCAGCCCTTCTGAGGTGTTTAAGTTATAATATGCTATAGGAACTTTCATTGCTGGACATTACACACAAACAGGAAAGAATTCACATCTATTTGGAGTTCATATACTTAGTACACTAGGTGAGCATTCTTCTAGGTATAGATGCTCTTCTTCTATTGTTTCATTGAAAACGTATTTGATGCATTTTATACATCAATTCTCCCCCCTTCTTTTAAGGCAATAATCAAAAGATTGTGCCTTGTCATTGTACTCCAAAGCTCTCTCATATTCTTTTCATAGAATTTTCTGTTATTGATCTTTTTTGAATTATTCATTTCTTGACTTTGTCTTCCTGATGCTATACCCTGCTTTACACATGACCCTCCTACTAGGACAGCTTTCTGCTAAGGTTTATGTTTGACTTATTGGGTTTTAATTCAGGCATCATCTCAGTTCAGCTTTAGTGAGTTCTCTTTTCATACTTGAACTGGCACCCTAGTTTAATTCATCTCTGTGAATTGTTTGAACACAGTTATAATTGTTCTGTATACTTCATCTAGAAATTCCTCCAGGCCAGTGCAATGGGAAAGCTGTTATCCAGCATCACAAGTATCGCCAGCTCTGTTCCAGGTGACTGTGGCAGACAACAGAGAGTTGTCTGTGTCAATGACTGGCTGTGTTGCATTACAGGGGTCCGTACTGCCCAGATCTCAGTAAACTCTCATTCCCATACCATGGGCAAGAAGAGCAGCTACCAGCCCCACTGATGACCAGGGCAAAAATGAGGGTTATGGCTGGGGTAGTTTATACCAGAATCTCCACCCAGAATTCCTTGAAGTGCATGAGGACCTCAGACTGCACAACTTAGCTCCTAGCCCAACACTCAATATACAATGTAGAAAGTAAAGCTTTCTTTAAAATTTATTTTTATTTATTATTGTTTGTATATGTTAATGTGTTTGGATATGTGTGTCATTGCTTGTGTGTGGTGGTAGGGGCATAAAAGGACTTGTAGAGTTGGTTCATGTGGCTTCTGGGTTCAAAATCAGGTTGTCAAGCTTGTGTGGCAAGACCCTTCTATTGCTTTTTTTTTTTTTATCAATTATTTAATTTATTTATGTTTCAAATGTTATTCTCCTTCCCAGTTTAAAGACGTGGAATGCTTCATGAATTTGCGTGTCATCCTTGTGCAGGGGCCAGGCTAATCTTCTCTGTGTCATTCCAATTTTAGTATACATGCCGCTGAAGCAAGCACCCTCATATTGTTTTAATTATGTTGGTTCAGCATTTCCTAGCTAAAGATATAGATGAGGAATCACCTCTTAATTGTCAAATCTTGTTAAATTTGACCAAAACTTTAGAAGGGAGGAGTAAAAAAAGAAGGAAGGAGAGGCAAGGGGAGGGAAAGAGGTTAGACCACAAGAGAGACAAAGCCTCTGGGGCAGAAGGAAGGGGAAATAAAAGCAGGGATGGAGGTGGGATCATAGAAACAAATCCTCTTTGGGAGAGACAAGGGAAGTGATGGAGATTAGACCATGAGAGAGGTCAGGGCAGGAGCAAGAGGAGGGAATGAGGTTAGACCATGAGGGAGACAAAGACTGTGGGGCAGGAGCAAGAGGAGGGAGTGTTTACATTAGAGAATAAGAATTAATTCTGCTGTTGTTAGAGGAAAGAAGGTAAGTCAGTGTTTCTGCTTAATAGGAAAAATAACCTGAAATAAACAAATAAAAAGAACTGCTTCAGGTGCTGTTTTATTGCTTCAGTAGCTACTTAAATATCTACAGTGCTTCTAAAATGCACCTATACACATTTCCCCCTAATTCAGAAGCTCTAGGAAATATATATATATATATATATATATATATATATATATATATATATATATATGCTTTTATATATAAAAGTATCTATCAGGAAAATACCACAAAGTATAGTGACCACAATTCTGAGGATTGGAATAGTGTACAGATTTCATCTTGTTGCTGACTGTCACTAGTTCGTCTACTCAGGCTCTCCACAGAGGACCACCTCCAGCACTTCTGTGGAAGGAATAGCCTGCAGAAGGTCACTTGACCAGAGGCTCAACCTTCTAAGGTAGCCTGTGCACTTCGAGTCAGGTCACCCTCAACAGGCAAATCTGAGAGACTGTGTCATCTTGGCCATCTCAGGTTCTCTACCTTGGCTGTGTCTGTTTCCTCCTCACCTCCACAAGTTGATCTCAGATTTGTACTCCATATCCACAGTTTCTAGAAACAGAGATAATTTAGAACACTTGATCTTGAGAAAAATATCACTGGCTTGTGATACCTGCAGGTGCAAGGATCAGTTTGCTTTTTTGAAGCCTATGGCATTCCTATTCAAGGGGAGATTTCTTTCTTCAAGCTTTGGACTCTAACAGCAGAGTAATTAGTCATTTTCTGAACATAAGAGTTAACATCAAAAGGAATATTGGAATTGGCTGGGGAAACACTAGAATACTCGATCTTTTATTCTTTAAGGATTGATTGACACCAGCTTCAAACCTGTGTAATACAGTATTCCTGGTAAACTATTAAGATGTACCTTAACCACGTCTATTTGAGTTCTTTTAAATGGAAAGCGAAATCCTAGGGACCAAAGAGAAGGATTTTGTTGAGAGAAGCTGAGGGGAAAAAGAAAAAGACAGGCACCCATTTATCCTGGAAATGATGCAGAGGATTCTGAGTGCAGAGGGTGGGTGCTCAGAGACTCCAGTGCTAGAAAGGGGATAGTGTCAGGCAGTAGCAGGTAATTGGGCATGAGGAAGGGCAAGGAGAGCTTGGCAAGGGTCAGAAGAAGCAGGGGAACGGTGGTTTGCTTTGCATAGGAGTTGGTATTTCTCCAGAATCCCATAGGCAGCTTTGCAAGGCAGACTCATGAGGCTCCTATCTGAGTGCTAACTCTCAGGTAGTTTTAGATTTTTTCTGTTCCTGTAAATTCTAATATTTCCCTTCATTAAATATAGATTCTTTACTCATACAATATAATCTGAACGTTTTCCTCTTTCTCTGCTCCTTCTAGTTCTTACTCTCCTCCTCTCCCATCCAGTTCCACTCCCTTTCTGTCTCTCACTAGAAAAGAATAGGCTTCTAAGCGATAACAATAAAACATAACAAAATACCTTATAGTAAGAGAAAATAAAACCATCATATTGAAGCTGGACAAGCCAAACCAACAGAAAAATAAAAGAAGGCACAACAATCAGAGACTCACTTGTTTTCACATTCAGGAATCCCATAAGTGTACTAAACTGAAAGCTACAGTATGTTTGCAGAGGATGTCATGGAGACCGCTTCAGTATCTATGTGTTCATATGAGTTTTACTCAGTTTTAGAGGACCTTCTTCTTCTGGTACCCTCTGCCCTCTCTGCATCTCACACTTCTGCCTCCTCTTCCATGGAGGTGCCTTGAGCTCTGAAAGGAGGAGTTTGATAAAGACATCTCATTTAGAGCTGTCTATTCCAAAGTCAGTCAGTCTGTCCCTCTCCCCCTCCCCCTCCCCTTTCCCCCTCTCTCTTTCTTTTCCTTGCTATGGATCTCTGTATCTCTTCCTATCTGCTGCTGGAGGAAATTTCTTGGGTGATGACTAAGACAGTCATCTATGAGTATAGCAGAATATTATTAGGGGTCATTTTCTTATTACTTTTTTTTCCCGAATCTTTAGTATTTGGTTTTTACCCAAGGTCTCTGGGAAATCTAGTCTCTGGTTCTTGGACACTTAAGCAATGTCAGGTATGAGTTCATGGGGGCAGGGGTTAGATCAAATTAGACATTGGTTGGTCACTGTTGTGGATTGCTGTTTGTATGTCCTGCTCTCTGAAGAGTGCCTGAATTCAAGTGTGGTCAAGTGAAATCTTAGTCAGATAAGGCTAGAGCCTGTGATTGGGCAGTGGAAGGAAGTGGATGGAGCTGAAAGTTTTAGAGAGGGGAAAGATGGAGACAGTGAAAGAGAGGGACGAAATGGGGGATGGTGAGAAGATGGAGGAAGAAGTTGAACTAGAACCATGTGTCTTGAAAGAGCCACAGGTAGTTATGGATATTGTAGATTGGCAATAGAGAACTGTACATTTGCCTCATCTAGGTGTGCAGCTTAATTAATTTATATTAATAGAGTTTTGAGTTCGTTGTGTGGGCATTTGGGGGGTTGAGGATTTACTGTTATAAATCTGCCTGATAAATTACAAACCTCTGGAGTTTTCATTTTAAGGGGTTATGGGGATTTGTGTTAGCAGCAGTCTGCTCTCTGCTGGCTAGCCACAGGGGGTGGTTGGCCAGGGAAGATGGGGGCAGCTTGGCAGCCAGCTAGCCTTGGGAACCATGGGGGTGGGTGAGACCACCGATGAAGGTGCTTAGCTGGTCATGGCATGGATAGTGTTTTTATAATTACATGTTACAGGTTACTCCTGATTTGTTCCACCATTGCCCTAGCATATTTTGTAGGGAAAACAGAATGTGGATCAAAAGTTTTGTGACTGGATTGGTGGTTATAGTTCTGTGGCAAAGACACTAGAATATGGTGGTGAAGGTTATATGCAGGCACCAGCTTAACCTCTTCATGTTCAATGATTTTTGGGGGTACTATCTTCAACAATGGGGCCTTGCTGTCAGTTTTTGGAGAGCAACATATTATCTTGTTAACAGACTGGGTCATTGGGGGATTTCTATGGGAGCTTTTGGCCAATGACTCAGTTGGATGAAGTACAATCCTGGTACTGGAAACTTCATTTGGTGACAAGAGATGAGCACTTGGGGTTTCTCTTCCTCATTATTTGGAAACTTCATTGGGATTATCATCATATAGGAAGTTTCCACAGCAAGAGGTTTTCATACTTCTTCAATTCTTCAATTCTCTCTCTCTCTCTCTCTCTCTCTCTCTCTCTCTCTCTCTCTCTC
>NC_034593.1:144316275-144332258 GCF_900095145.1 Mus pahari | reverse complement strand
AGACACACACACACACAGACACACACACACAGACACACACACACTCTCTATTCAATTTCTTCTTTTGATCCTCCCCTATCTTCCCAATGGATACTCCCATTCTCATTCCCTCATAGTCTACCTATAAAATCTAATCTATTCTCTTCCCAGGGAGATCCTCCATGTGTCCCCCTAGTTCCTTCCCCTATGATTAACTTTGCTGGATCTAAGGACTGTAGCTTGATTATCATTCATTTAATAGCTATTATCCAGATATGAGCAACTGCACTGCATACTTATCTTTCTGGGTTTGGGTTGCCTCTCTTTGGATGATTTTTTTTTTAGTTCCATCCATTTACCTGCAAAGTTTATGATGCTATTGTTTAAAAGAGCTAAGTAATAATCCATTGTATAAATGTACCAAAATTTCTTTATCAATTCTTTGAATGAGGGACATCTAGGCTGTTTCCAACTGCTGGTTATTACAAATAGAGCAGCAACAGAGAGAATAGGGTTGAGCAGGTATTCCTGTGGCAGGATGAAGTGTCCTTTGGGTACATACATCTTTCTGAAGAATCACCATACTAATTTCCACAGTGGCTTTCCAAGTCTGAATCCCTACCAGCAATGGATGAGTGTTTTTCCCTTGCTCCACATCCTCATCAGCATGAGCTGTCACTTGTATTATTGATCCTAACCACTCTGACTGGTGAAAACAAAATTTCATAAGTAGCTTTGATTTACATTTCCCCAATGGCTAAGAATGTTGAACATTTTTTTAAAAAGTGTTCCCAGACATTCCAGTTTTCTCTAGAGTTGTTCATTCTGTGTTCTGTACTGAAAATCTTCTGTGTCAATGAGTTCAAGATCATGTTGCACTTTCTCTTCAAACAGGTTCAGTGTACCTAGTTTTATGAGGTCTTTTATCCATTTGGAGTTGAGTTTTGTGCAGGGTAATGAGTATAGGTCTATTTGGATTCTTCTACATGCAGATATACAGTTTGACCAGCATAATAAGCTGGAGACATTTTCTTTTCTCTCCAGTGTTTACTTCTGGCTTCTTCATCACAAATCTGGTGCTGATAGGTGTTTGGGTTTATGTCTGGGTCTTTGATTGGATTCTGTTGATCAATGTGCTATGTGTGTTTTTTTTTTTTATTCCAGGATCATGCTTACAGTACAGTTTTATTACTGCAGGTTGTAGTATAACATGAGATGAGAGATGGTAATTCCTTTCACAGTTACCTTATTGTTCAGTATTCTTTTAACTCTCCTGAGTTATTTTGTGTATGTGCTTCCATATGAAGTTGAAAATTCTTCTTTCAAGACCTACAAAGAACTGTGTTGGAATTTCGATGAGAATTGCATTGAATCTGTAGATTGATTTTGGTATATTGGCCCGTTATACCGTTAATCCTTCTTATCCATGAGCATGAGAAATTTTTCCATCTTCTGATATCTTTTTCAACTTTTTTCTTTAAAGATGAAGTTTTATTATGCATGTTCAGACCTACATTGAGGCTTTTGGGATGAATGTACATCATTGGTTGGAATGTGCTGCAAATGCCTTATTTGGATGAAGAGAAATTCTATAGGTGCTTGCTGGACATGACCTCGTAAGGGGAAAGGAAGTTTAACATGGCTACGGGTTTGCCTGACCTCCTCTAGTGGGGCAAAGTTGAAGGTAGGGTCTATGTGAGTTGGAACCCAGGCCAGGAGGGCGTTGGTCCTACTCCTGCAGATATTTTTGAGATTTGGACACCCCTCGATGTCACTCTTGCTCCAGGCCTGTTCTCCACAGCTCCATGGCTCCCTTAGCCCCACACTCTGTGCTTCTGAGGAACAAGGGATAGAATTTGGACTGCCTATGTTCTTCTACACTCATTCTTTACCCCATAATGTCCACAGAAATCCTATTCTCTCCTTCATTTTCACCTTCCTCAGGTTTCAGGAAACAAACCCATGCTGCGTGCTTCCTGTTTTATCAGGCATACTGTAGGGAGGAAAGCAGGCTGGGCTGAGAAAGAATATGTTTGTTGTTCTAATATGGTAAACAAAAGAAAAGGCCACAACCACTTCCCTCCTGTAGCATATGAGTGACTTTTGCTTTTCTTGCAAATGATGTTTTAGCTGCCTTTCAAATGACATCAAAGCAGAATTTATTAACATTTTCTGTCTTCTTTTTTTAATTAAAGCATGTTTTCAAACATGAATGAGACATTTGAATCGATTAATTACTAAAAAGTATAGCTGTTACCATCAAGTACAATACAAGCAAATCTGAAACAAACAACCCTAAAGACACAGGAGAGCCTGATAGAAATCAATGGAAAATGCTCAGAAGTTTCTCTCCTGAATGAGAAGAATATATAATGTAACCGGCAACTTCAAAACCATGGGCAAAGCAACCTCTAACAGGAGGGCTAAGGCCCAGTCAATTCTCTACAGTGATCTTAAATAAGAGACTCCTTAGCAAATGGAGAAGCCCCTAGGAGATGTGTAGAATTAGGTGCGCAATTTTCTATTAATAACAAGGAAAGGGATGGGTGCTCTTTCTCTCAGCCATTGACATTATTAATTGCCTTCACTAAAACTGAGCTGACTTCAGTGTCTTCATGGATCCCTCATTCCTGAAAAGAGCCCTCTTTCCCTTCTCCTGTTCGTGGAGGCACAATGGAAGGAATTCTTAGAAAGTGTATGACATTTTAAAAATGGTATTTTAATGAGACATTCTGTAAAACGTCTTTCTGTGATTTCTCTTTTCCTTTCCTCCCCATTCTACTTTTTCTTCTTTCCTGTTCTTGTCTCTTTACTTACTTTTTAACAGATTTGTTTTTATTTTTAATTATGTATATGTGTTTGGGTATATGTGTACATGAGTGCAGTACCCACAGAAGTCAGAAGAGGGTGTCAGATCCCTCAGAGCTGGAGTATATCACCTAGGGTGGGTGGTAGGAAGCAAATGTAGGTCCTTTGCAAGAGCAGTGCATGCTCCTCACAGCCAGCATGTCTTTTCAGACTCTTATTTCATGTTTTAAAGAAGATTCTTGGCATGAAGTCTAGGTTGGCAGAGCCAGGAACTCATGAGTCTCCTGGTAAGCTTCAGGTTTCCATGTTCTCATGCCTGGGTAGGGTTGTTAGAGGAGGGGCTTAGAAGTGGCCAGGCCAAGGGCAAAAGGGGGAAAGTCTGAGATGAAGTCCACAGTAGCCTTATATGTGTTAATACAGTCCTCACTTTTTCAAAGTTCCTATACCTATCTCCCCTACCTACCACACTCCAGCTGGACACCCTTAGTGCTAGAGTTACATGTGCTGGCATGGTTTCATTTAACTTTTTCACTCTTCAAGTGTTTGCCGAGGCCTCACATTTTCTAGGCACCATGAGCAGAACTCAGTTAAAAACAAATGAAAACAAACAAACAAACAAACAAACAAACTAAAGCCGCCCTTTTGTTCTATGCCAAAAGCTACAAGTGAAGTAATTTCCTGTCAGAATCGTGCGAGATTTTAACTTCCTTCTGTCTGTTTTTCCTGCTGAAATACTTTATCATAAACATATTTTCACTTTTGACTAAAGAAAATAGGTTTAATTCTCACTACTGACAACTCTAGAGCGACTTCCAAGGCTTGGGTTTGTTTGCTTATGGCTGCTCAGCTTCACAGCATGCTCAGCTCTGCAGGGAAGCATCTTGTCTTCAGTCCTGCGTGCTACCCCTTGTATTATTCCGTCTCTTTCTTTTCCATCTTTGCTGAGAACTCACCTGGCTGAAGACAACTTCATTGACAGACATGGAGTCAGGGTCTAAAATACATTGGTCCCCTCATCTTTTAACTAGACACCAATGACAGCCACACTAGACTGTCTTACCCAGTGCCTCAGTGGGCCACTCTAGACTCTGGGTGTCTCTTTAGAATGTGCAGTGGAGAGAACCCAGCATCTACTATACTAGGGGAGGGTATTGCAACCCAAGCTATATGCCAGATGACTGTAAGAAAGGGGCAACTCTGTCATGATGGCAAGGGGCTGGCTTGTTTCTTTGCTCCAACCATGGTAACTGTTGCACAAACATGGAGATGCCTTATTACAACGGAATTCTTTAGGAATTAAATGGCATTCTAAGCAATATGGTTATTTTCTCTCTCCAGAACATTACCGGTATTGGGCTCAATGGGAAAGACAGGGAAATTGGATTGATTCCTTACTTTTAGCCTTTATTAGATGATTGCACTTCATTATTGTGAGATCATCTAAGGCTGTTCTTTGTTAACCTGGATGTACTGAACAGACAGAGGCTCCACCTCTGGGGATTCAGCTTCTCAGCCTGGCTCCCCAACCCCCTGCACCAGAATATCCCTTCTGTCTCCTAGGCATTAACCTGTGAATATTCAGATATTCCAATTTTATTAATAGCTACACAATTCAGTAGCTACTTCTTTTTCTAAACATTTTTTGCTGTTGTTTTTTAGGTTTGTTTTTTATTGTTGATTGTATCTGCTAGCTTAGGCCTTTCATGTCAGCCATTTGTTCTGCCCCGAAGCATGGATCCTTTAAAGCCACGGTGTGTCTTACTAGCATATTGAATAATAGATAGGGAATGAAGCTTGTTTTCCTTCCTGCTGGGCTTACACTGGCAGCCTTCTCAATACTCACTAATTTCCACAATGTCCAGCCAGATTTCCAGTTGTTGTGTAATTATCTCCTACTGTATTAAAAAAAACAGTCAGCTAGGATATTGATTTACCACTGAAGATTAGTACCCCAGAAGATACCTTAATATTCAGTCCTCAACTCTTGCATGCAACGTTATTTTACACAGCCAGGATCCAAAGAAACAGCCCATATAGAATGTCTGGTTTTCAGGAACACTGAGGTCTGTCTCATTCTCATTCACAAACAAAATCAATGACTTAGAAAGAGTTCTGCCGAACTGTGAGTTCACAGGCTGACAAGACAAACCGAAGGGAAGTTGTTTTCAGTTGATCTAGAGTCTTTTTAAAAAAAGATTTATTTGGTTTTCTTTGTTTATTATTTAGTTGTGTGTATGCATGTGTGCCTGTGTGAATTTACATGTATAGCATGCTTGTGGATGCCCAGGTAAGTTTGAGGGCACTGGATTCCCTAGCACTGTAATTATAGGTGTGATGCCATGTGAGCTGGTGTTGAGACATGAACAAAGGTTCTCCATGAGAGCAATAAATGCTTTTAATTTCTGTGTCATTGATCTAGACATTGGGGTGGATTTTAAATGCAATGGTTATAAAATGTGGTCTGCACTGATGGCTATTTTAAATGTTTTTACCTGAGTTTTAGAGACAAGTTGTCAACTGATTACAAATCCAGAGAAAGGTTTCCATACCACAGAGCTGAGAAGAAGAGAATCCACAATTCTGATATTCTGCAAATACTATAGATTGTTTGTTGGAAGTGGTGGCATAGCAAGGGTTCAGCTGTCAGTTGTGAAGCTGTTCTAAACAGAAAAATAAATATCTGTGACTTTAAGAAGTCAGGGTGAAACACTGGAGGTCAATCAGTACATGGGTTCCCACAGTCTCTATTTTCTCACAGGAGAAGCACAGGCGCATTTTATAGACTTTGTTTCAGAGCAGGCCCCACTCGCTTCGCCTGTGTGATGTTTGGGCTCTGCTTTAGTTGCTTTCCTATTGCTGTGATAAAACACCATGGCCACAGCAAGTGTTTAATTGGATTTGCAGTTCCAGAGGGTCAGAGTCTAAGACAGCAGAGTAAAGGGACAGCAACAGGAGCAGCTCCGAGCTCTTATCTCAACCGAAAACTGGAGTGGGGAGCGCACCGGCTCCTCCCCCAGTGACTTGTCTGCTCCAACAGAGCCACACCCCAATTCTCCTCAAACAGTTCCACCAGCTCAGAACTGTGTATTCAAACATATGAGCTCATGGGGGCCACTGTCATTCAAACCACCCTAGGTCAGAACTGAGCTCTGAGGGAAACGGCACAGGTCAGGCCCTTGCTGGAAGAGGTTATATGCTCTGGATGAAGGGTTAGCATACAGGGGCCAACTGCTGTGGAGGTGACTTGGCTTCCTGACCTCCAGATACCCATGGCACCTTGCACCCGTGTTGAGGCACTGTGTATCTAGAGTAGTGGCCATGGGGCCAGTGTCTGCTGTGGTGGTGGCAACACCTTGGTGGAGGCAGCATCTCTGTTATGTGCTTGGACATCATTCATGATGCTCAGCCAGGAGTTTCACACTCAGCTGAGATTAGTCCAATGTAAGGAATTACAGATGTCATCAAAATTTCCTGTGTGGTGCATCTGAACCATTTCTACCCTACTCTACCACCAAGATCGTCTCTATCCTGAATTTAAAACTTACCATTTTCATACATTCACATTTCAGTCTATGTACATAGATTCCTTAAAAACTCAGGAGACATAAATATTGTTTTATATGCTGCTATTTATATATGAAGTACAGCATCTTCTAAGTACCCATTTTCTCCTTATGTTAGTATTTTTATGTGCTTAGTTTTGCCAACTCAATAAGTATCCAGGTTATGCTACTGGACATTAGGTTGTCTGTAGTGATTATTGAGGTAAATGATCTGAGAGAATTTCTTGGTAAATATCCTATATTTATACTTCATTTTTAATTGAGCTGGTATTTTGGTATGCTTTATAAAAATATTCTGGTAAAATTTGTTTTATGTCATATTGTGTGGTAAATATGTCTTCCAGATCTGAGACAGGCTTTTCATGTTTGAATGTTGTCTTTTGACTCATAAAAGTTTAAAAATGATAAGGTTATTAAATGTATCCATAACTTTTCTATGGCTTTGTGTCATTTAAAAGTTTTCTCTCTTGAAATAATGATAGCCTCCCTATAACCCTCTGTAAGTTTTATGGCTTTGGCTTCATATTAAGGTTGTATATCAGTTGGAGAGACCAGAGAAGCAAAGAACTACAAATGATACAGTAAAGGGCTCATTTAGGGACCTTATCTATGTCATTATGGGGTTTGATAAAATAGACTAAACCTACATCTAAAGTTAGGGCAGCTGTGGAGGGAAGACAGGAAGGTACGAGAGAGGGAGGAGGGGAGGAGAGGCAGGGTCAGGTGGAAGCTTGCAGTAAGAAGAACAATCTTTCACCTGCCCTCATTCCTCCCTAGGTCAGCACTGGATTTGCTGTGTCACCAAGCTGTCTGCCTGTGGGTCAGGATGTCCTAAGGGGGATCCCTCCACAGAGTTCCAGCGCTAAGGGTGGAGGAGCCACCCCACGGGTTTTGAGGGACATCTCTAAGGATTCATTTCATGGGTTTTGAGGAGCATCTCTAATGCTGACCTTGCTTGTGAGGCTGGGCACACTGGGTTGTAGAGAAGAGCCGGGGCCATAGATAGGTCTGACTCCTTGTGTCCTCCGGCTTCAGGCAGTGATATGCTACCTCTGTGTTGCCTTGATTTCCTTCTCTCTACAATCCTCAGTGTCCAGACTTAAGTACCTATAAAAAAGGAATTCTGGAAAAATAGATTCACTTAGCCAAGTCTGCCTTTATAAAACCATCCTAAAAGTTTTATTCTGTGTATTCAATGAATGACAATTATACTATTTTCTTTTCAAATACTTTCCAGTTATTGAACACTGCACTTAAGCTCAGTTAAGCTGCAAGCCCATTTTTGTTAAACATTAACATTCATCTGGGGCTTGCAGAGATGATTCCAAGGGTGGTGCTTCAGATCCCAGCACTCACGTTGGAGCCTCACAACTGAAGGACACCTGATGTCCTCTTCTGTTCTCCTTGGGAACTCACACGCATGTGCATGTACACACAGATACACAGACACATAGACACACACACACACACACACACACACACATTTTAAAAGGAAAAAAAAATTCCCACTATACTTTTGTCCTTCTGAGTGTTTATTTGGGTCCATCTAATACTTGTTGATGTTGAGGAATTTTAATCCAGTAATATGGCTGTTTTGGCTGGACTACTGTACAGATGGGACACGCTCAGGTCTCAAGAGAACAGCAAAGGAAAGAGGACAGTGAAAACTAGTTAAGAGCAGATCAGGGAGAGAGCAGTTGGGAGTCAGTGCAGTATGTGTAGTGCAGTGGAGCTGAGCTCAACCGTGAACTCATGCAGTTCAGTGCAAGCCAGCAGAAGCAACTGAAGCCAAAGAATAAGATGGAACCAGAAGATTGGAACAAATGACAGTTAGTTTGAGGTCAAGCAGTGAAATTCAGTGAGAAGTCGAGAGAAGTCAGATTGAATCTGTCTCCTTGGAGAAGAGTTTGAGGAGGAACAATTGAGTGAACCAGCTAGCTAGAGTTCAGGAAGAAAGGATACACTTATTCAGCAGTAAGCCTCTGGGATGACAATTATATCAGGAGAATGAAAGTTGATTTTTCATGCTGATTTGTACGCTTTTGAATCTATTCTACCTTCTTAAAATATTTATTTTTTAAAATGATTATTTTTACACATACACACACACACACACACACACACACACACACATAAATGCAGAACTCGTAGAGGGCAGAAGACAGTATCAGATCCTCTGAGCATGTAGTTACAGGTGTGCGTGAGCCCTGATATGGGTTCTGGGGCTACAACTCTTGTCTTCTCGAAGACCAGGAAGTGCTCAACTCCTAAGCCATCTCTTCAGCTCCATCTATGTTACTTTTAAAAATATTACTTGATAAGAGCAGCACTTTTAGTAACAAATGTTGAATATTTAATTTAAACATGTGTAATACTTTCAGTATGTAGAAAATGTTTCTAAGTTATTTTACCTTATAGAGACATATGTCATAAAATGCAACAAAAACATGTTTCTCATATAAATTTAGTAATTTTTATTCTAAAGCATACTTTTACACACTTTAATAAATAATCTGAAGATACAGTAAAGTCTACTTATATGTTCATAGTAGTCATTGGATTTGGAGATCAGCAATGTTTTACTGGTGCCACATTATTTGCTGCTGAAAATACATGTTTATAAAAAGCTGTATGCTTCTTCATGTTTGGACCTTATAAATTGAATATGGTTCACTCATTTCATCCTTTCAAGTGTTAAGCTCCACTTTGAAAACATGGCATGTTGACCCTCTTTGTATCTAGAGATGCAATTAAAAATAATGGCCTAAATATTCAAGCAGTGGAGGGAGGTGGCAGCCTGACTTCAGTGCTATCCATTTGACCTCTTTTGTGCTTGCAGGAATGTGGTTTGTTTTTAAATAGATGGCTTGTTCAAGATCTGAAGTCATGTCATTTCCCCCCTGACAATTATTAAGATAAAGAAGGAAAGTTTTATGAAGAGAGATTTCCAGCTGAGCTACTGTCCACCAATCAATACCACCCAGTCTCCCAAAATGTAAATATGACTGAAGCCCATCTCCAAGGACTGTGCCTAGATAAGCTTTGCATTAGCAGTTTTTATTTTTTTCTATTTTCTTCTAGAGGAGACAGTCCATGAAGGAAAAATGTTCTGCAGATCTTCACAATGCCTCTGGGGGTTAGGAATGATGTTTGCAGATACAATTTATTAAACATGTTAGAAGAGAAGACTTTCAATGTTTCTCTATAAATGCACCATACATCATTTAAGAAGGATTATGCTAACACCCTGACATGATAATTTCTCACCGTGAACGTGCACTGAAATGTCATATTATACATTGTAAATATGTAAAATTATATGTTGATCAATCAAACAAACAAAAAGCAAGAAAAGAAGGGAAAAAGAAAGCAAAGCATGCTGGGTCATGCCTTAATGTCAGCCCTTGAGAGTAGAGACAGGAGATCAGTTTAAGGGCTAACAAAGACTAGCTACATAGTGAAATGAGGGCCAACCTGGGCTACGTGAGAGATGATATACTGCCCAGGGATTCTGTTGCCCTAGATCTCTGGGACATTCTGATTAAACATCTTCCATCACTCAAATATCTCAGAAGTTTTGGACCATTTGTTTATTGCAAGCCGTTTTATATTCTCACATCTTTTTTTTCTTTCAGTCTATTATGACTTAAATCTATTTTTGTTTTGTTACTGATCATTTGAATAAGGCTTATCTCTGTACCAGAATACCTGTACCTAGTTTATCTAACCATATAAACTTCAAAAATTAGTACATTGGTTGCTTAAAAATTATAATGAATTGATAGGAAAAACATGTCATAAGGTGGATGGGGAGGGGCAGGGAATGGAAAATGGAGTGTAAAAAATGAATTACAAATAAAATTAATTTAAAAAAGTAAATAATTGGTGTTGTTTGCTGAGAAGAAGTTGCAACCTTTAATTGCAGCAGCACAAAACAGGGAAACCTCAGCATTAAGGAATGTCCTGTGTAGATGTGAGGTGGCTTCTAGAATTCTAGAACATGGCATGTTGTCCCTCTTTTTATCTAGTTCAACTATTGGCTAAATAGTTCACACTGGCTTAGAACTCACTTGCAGCCAGGATGACCTTGGCTGTAGAGTAATACTCCTACTTCTACATCCCCATGCTGGAATTATAGGCTTCAGTTGCCCTGCCTGGCAACCTGAGCTTCATTAAATACTGTTTTTCCTTCCCCACTTCAATCCCTCTTCCTGTCTCCACACCGCCCCCTTTCATCCTTCCATTTTTTTTTTTTTATAGTGGTCCTAAAATTTGATCCCATGGTCAAGAAACCATTTCCATAACTCTCATTATTCATTATGTAGAGAGACAAAAATTCAAAGCCACTCCACACTCTTCTAGCATCCTCAATTCTCTCTTGTCAGGTTTTATTAATAGCAAAGGAAACATCACTCTGTCCAGATTCCATCCCCTCACTTACTTCTCAGATACAGGATCTTCCAACATCAGAGGCAGCATGAGCTTTGCTGAAATTGCCTTCCACCACAAGGCAGGCACCCCATTCTCTAGTAGCCCGTGTGTTTTCTTCTGGTCGCTGAGTGCCTGTGAAGACTCCTCAAAACCATGCACATTCACACATGTCCCCATGCACATTCTCATATATTCCCTATGTACATTCTAACATGTTTGTTCCCTATGTACATTCTCACATGTTTCCCATGTACATTCTTACCTGTTCCCCATGCACATTCTCACATGTTCCATGCACATTCTCACATGTTCCATACACATTCTCACATGTTCCCCATGTACATTCTCACATGTTCCATGCATATTCTCACATGTTCCCCATGCACATTCTCACATGTCCCACATGTAAATTCTCATATATTCCCCATGGATATTTTCACATGTTCTATGCACATTCTTGCAAGTTCCCCATGCACATTCTCACATGAAATAAGAATGAGAAAGTCAGAGAAATGTAAAAGCATATCTTGTTTTTCAAGAACTGGAGAGCCACAGGTTTTCTTAAAGATTAATCTTTATTACTTCAGGTGAATTTTCAAAAAGGCAGGTGATCGATCTTGTCTGCGTGGATGTTAGATGCCTCGATGGCAGTTCTGTTTGCACCTGCTGAAGGAAAGCAGTGGGGATCATTTGATAAGAAACATCCACTGGTTTACTGACAGGATGACCAGAAGGAGTTCAATGCAGCCTTTGATTCTGAATTTGGTCATCACACATGAGGGTGTGGACAGGGTGGAAGGGAATGATGTGGTTAATCTAATTAATTAAGTTTAGAATTGTAAAGGACTCTTTGAAGAGGTAGTGCAATGTTAGCCTTTTGTCTGCCTCTTGCTGCTGAGACACCCTGCAGACGCTGAATAAGAACAATCGTTAGTTAGGCTAATCTCATCCACACCTCCATCTGATGGAACTGGAAGATTTAATTAAAGCTGGACTTCATTCAAAAGGAGGAACTATTGTAACAGGTATAATTAAGCTGCTTTCCCAGAGTGCACAGGTCATGCATTCCTCACTTTATTGTATTTTACCTTTATTATTCCTGATTGCATATTCATAACAAACTATGAATTTTCTACTTCTGAACCAGGTGTAATTCCCTGGCCCCAGTGAAGATATCTAATGATATTACATCTTTAGAAACTTCCAGGACCTTTTCTTCCCTAATCATTCCCATTTTTAAAATCAAGTATAGATAAGAAATCACTTTTAATTACTCTTTTGCAACAAACAAAAAACAAACCCAAACAGCAGCAAAAACTTCTGCTTTTAGACACTGTAATTGTATTGAATCATTTCTCAAATGCTGGAGGAGTCCTGAAGTGCAGGATTGACTTTTCCTTGGGTGTGGAACATTTAGCTGTGTGCACATTTCACTACTGAATGCCCCTTATACAGCACTGCCAGTGCTGTAGTGTAATTAAATTGTAAACTCATGTCATGTGAAGGCCACACATTGGAAATATACAAAAGCAAATGCTACGTGCATTTAAGTTTCTACTCATTGAACACTGAGCTCCTTTAGAGCAGTGAAGAGACTGTGTAAGTTATAATTAGTATTTCTATTATTTGGAACAAGATTTTTTGGTGTATTATTATTCTAAAAGAACTCTTAGAGAATTTTAAAACATGTCTCTATTTCTTGGGATCCCCCATATAGATATTTTTATCCTGTTCATAAATAAGATTGATTACTTTTGTATCTGTTGTTTGCATTTCAATAGTTTTCTCTATTCTGATTTTCTGAGTGTGTGTGTGTGTGTGTGTGTGTGTGTGTGTGCGTGTGTGGTTTTTTGAACAGCAGAATTTTTCTGGTAACCAGGTCTTTACAGATCTCTGAAAAGTTGTAGCTGACCAGTTCTTTGACTTTGGTTTGTTAAGTGACATAAGAGATTCAAACTGTTTGGTTTGAAATAAATCTCTCTATAGTTCTGGAGAGTATAAATGCTTATGTTAATTATCTATATGGTACTTCAAAACCTGGGTACCAAAAGAAAACTGGTGTTGGGTTAGGCATTGTGTTAGGCACTATAGTTATACAAAAGTTTTCTGTTGGGCAGAGGGTGGTTCAGATCCTCAGCTACGTAAAAGCTAGGTATAGTGAAATGTGTCCCTGGATGCCTAGCTCTAGTCAGCTATGACACATTCTAGAGTCATCTGTGAAGATGGAATCTCAGTTTGAGAAAATATCTCCATAGGATTGGTCTGTGATTAAGCCATGAGGATCAAGACAGTAAGCAGCAAGCATGGATTCTGCTTAAGTTCCTGCCTCCAGGTTCCTGACTTGAGTTCTCACCTTGACTTCCTTCAGTAATTGACTGTGTTGTGGATCTGTAAGCAAAATAAGTCCTTTCCTCACCAAGTTGCTTTTGTTCAATGATTCTTATTACAGCAATAGAAATCCCAACACTGGGACGTAAGGGAAAGAGGGTGAATGGGGCTGCATGGATAGTCAGTCTAGGCAATAGGTGAGTTCCAGGTCCAGTGAGAGATCCTGCCTCAAAAATGAGGTGAAGAACATTTGAGGAAGACTCTGAGTGTTGGCATGTATCCCTTGCAACACACACATGCAAAATACAGACACACACACACACACACACACACACACACACACACACAGACTGAGAGGGAGAGATTGAGAAAGAGATTTATTAAGATATTGTAGTTAAAATTGGTCAGGTGCTGATATATAGTAATCAGGTGACCCCAGCAGATTAATCACATGGAAGATCAGGAGGCCCCTGATCTATATATTTAGGAGTTGGCAATTGCCTCAGAGTAGCTTAATATCCCAAAGTCACAAACTTTCATAACTCAATGATATGTTTTCTATCAGAGGATTTTTCTAACTACAGAGTTCCTTAAATGTCCTTCTGATTCAAAATCTTAGGTACATATCCTCATATCTTAGAAGAATGTTTAGAACATCTTGAAATTCTCAAATTGGATTATTAAATTAGTTGACCTAGTCTAAGCAGATGTTAAAGTCTCCATCTGGAATGGCTTTATTCTAATAATTAAGAAAAAACTGGAAAGTTCTGGTGGTTTGAATGGTAATGACCCCCTTAGGCTCCTATGTTTGAATGATTGGTCAGCAGGTGGTGGAACAGTTTGGGAAGGATTAGGAGGTATGACCTTTTGGAGGAGGTGTGTCACTAGGGGCAGGCTATGAGGTTTGAAAAGCCCACCCTATTTCTAATGAGTTCCCTCTACCTGCTGCTTACACTAGTTGTGAGCTCTCAGATGTTCCTGCTACCATATATGCTGTATCAGTATCGACTCCAACTCTGGAGCCACAGCCCAATTACACCGTTTTCCTCTAAGTTCATCCTGGTAATTCATTACAACAGAAAATTAACTAAGGCACAAGTCAAATAAGCTGAAGATCTTTAAATAGAGAAAATGATTTTACATGTAAACATCTTTGGCATGGTCAAAATTGTCATTGTTTGAGTGAGTGTTATTCTGTAAATTAGTGAAAAAGATTGAGATGGGCAGAAATATATGAATCTACAGCATGACTATATTACTAACTTTTCTCTTTTCGCTCCAATTAGGGTAGAGATGCAAAGCTTTTGGTTTGGGGTCCTCAGAGATTTTGTTCCACTGAAAGTATTTTATCACTGATTTATGGATCAGATGTCATCACAAAAGAAGCCCCATCTGTCTGTATCATAAGTGACTTCATTGCTTGATCTACTTTTGCTCTATCATTAATAACAACTCTAGATTTTCATTCTTTAGCCTCTTCCTTGGAGACGCTGAAGCTTCAGCATGGGCCTGACTACCTAGTGCCTGTAGGGCATACACCACCCCCCCTTACCATCCTCTTCTGCCTTTGTTTTTCATTATTTTCATTTGTTCCATATGACCTCTCTCCAAGACCTCCGTGCTCAGTAGTGAGACTGCTCAGTGTTGCTCACTGTTGGCTGTTGTGAGTCCTACTTGAGTGATGCTGACAGTAAGTTCAGAAGTTCTCAGCAGAGAACATTTCCATTTCCCCTCAACGCTCCTGTTCTTATAGCGAATCTGAAGAGAATTTGAGTGGAGTTTTTGATATGAGAAGCCTGGGCACAGGCTTTGGTGAAAGATGAAGACACTTCAGGTTTCCCCGACTTTATATTGCTCTAAGATGTCCAAAACCAGGGGGAGCTGCCCACTATAGTGTTGGATAACTGTGACCAAGGCATCAGAAAGCAATGGACTAAGAAACAAATCAACACTCACAGCTCAAGTAGCACACGGAAGTTCTTTGTGTGACAATTTCCCATGTAGCCCCTGATTGGAAGACAGCCACGGTCTGTTTCTGGATTCTGCACTCACCATGTGGAGACTCTGGGGAACAAGGATCCAACAGTGCTTCCCAAGGTCTCTGCAGAGAATGTAAGGCCATGACTTGGTTGGAGATATCTGAAAGCTTGCTGTTTTTATACATGTTTCTTTGAAGCTCCACAAGGATTATTTAAAAACATGAGGCAAAAAGAGATGCCTGTAGATTCTAAAAATTATTCAGAAAAGTCAAATCTACTATTTTAAAAGTATTAGAAACATCTGACCGACGTGATATCATGTAGGCAGCTATTATTGTGGTTTTGAAGCATTTCTTGGACACAACACCCCCCGAAGGGATTGCTAATGGAAATGTATTTGTGGATGTGAAGCAGATGGCTCGGAGCTTACTCTTCTCTTCTATGTAGCACTGCTTATGTCAAACTCCAAACTACACCATTTTTAACATTTAGTAAAAGAAATATTCCACAAAATACTCCTAATTCCTGAAATGGTTTTTAAAAACGACATTCCATTAGGAAGATTGAATATTTCTGAGCCTTAATCAACACAAGAAGGCTTTTGGAGTTAATTCATAGTAGTTTATATGAGAAAACTTATTTATATGCAGTAATGGGGATTTTGACAGACTGTAACATGGTGTTTTGGGGATAGACAATTATCCCGTCCAGCGGGACATAAGTCATTCCATGGTCCTCGAGGGGGATTCCAAACCTAGAGAGGAATGGGATAAAGGAAGAGACGGAGACCATGCATATTCGTCATAGTCTCTTTTACTGGGTGAAAATGCTCAAGTTAAATAGTATACAGAGAGGGGTTAGGAGTCATCAAAAGGAAGTAGTGAAGGACAGATGG
>NC_034593.1:144311385-144316264 GCF_900095145.1 Mus pahari | reverse complement strand
AGCTGCATGCTGTAAAAATGCCTGGGCTTCGGGATGCCCGGGATGTAGGATGCCTGGGTTTTCTCAACCTGGTCCCTGACAGACAATGTCCTCTTACACTAATATCAGTATGTAGTAGAGCTTTGCCAAGTAAATGCCCATAATCGGTAATACATGAATGACGCAAAGTCTTAAGGTATTTTCCTGTAAGGCAGCAGCTTCTTTGTGGTGAAGATGCCATTGTCTTTGCTGTTGATTTTCCAGGTCTTGGCATTTTAAATCTTTGTGCCTGAGCGGAACAAACTAAAGATTCACACAAGTCTTTCCTTTGGTAACTATTTAACTACCCTTACTCTGTTCACAGTGAGAGTCAGGTGGTGTGTCAGCAGAGGGGAGCATGGGGTGTGTAGCTATGACGAAATAAGTGTACCCTCTGATAATAAGACTCCTGCTGCTGTCCAAACTCAGCAGAGCTATCCCACCCTAAGCATAGTTTCTTACACAAAAGGTGTCAGCAGGTATGCTGTCCACAACCATGATCCCAGCACTCAATCCAGCCTGACTGAACTGGGTGATCCTCCCTCAATCCTCCCCACAAATAATAATGCTAATTTAGAAAATTAGTCTTTGACTCACTAGTTGAATCATCGAGAACTTCTGTAGGAGTTAATTCACTGTGCTTCTTTCTTGTGATTTGTGCATCAATTGTTGGGTTTCACCTCTGTGAGAGCCCTCTTAGTGCACAACCTTCTCTGTTGGCCTCAGTCCTCGTAGCCTCCATGCCTGTGGGTCCAGGTCCTACCCTGGAGAGCTGGGATGGTTTCTTGCAGTTACCGAGTCGCCCGCCCTCATTTCTGATCCTTGTTCATCTTCACTATCACTTCATTCTTAATTTGTGACTCTTCCTTTCCACTCTCCTTGGCACAACGTAGAGGCTCATTCTGAACAGAAACACTCACTCCTGGAGGGAGAAGGGAACGCACATGGTGCAGGGAACCAGTGAAATGCAAAAGCTCCCGGAGTCCATGAAGTTAAAGGTTCACAAGGGCTCTGCCACAGGGCACACTGAGTAAGTGATTGTGAGGAGAGAAGGGTCTCTGGTGGGGCTGCCTGCAAAGGTAAACAGGGCACCCAGGGCTGCAGATGTCCCCATGTGCTCCTGTAAGAAACACAAGTAAGCGTGTTGGCTGTCCAAGCCAAGCTTCGACCCGGTACCATGTTTGGGGTGAATAAACGTCATCCAACATTTCTGTTCCTGTCCTTGCCCGAGGATCTCACAGAGGACACTTTTTATTTATTTATTTATTTAAATGAGATATTTTCTTTATTTACATTTCAAATGTTATCCCCTTGCCAAGTTTCCTCTCTGAAAATCCTCTCTTCCCTCTCCCCTCCCCCTGCTCCCCAACCCACCCACTCCCATCCCTGGTCCTGGCATTCCCCTATACTGGGGCATATGAACCTTCACAAGACCAAGGGCCTCTCCTCCCATTGATGGCTGACTAGGCCATCCACAGAGGACAGTTTTAAGTTATTACCTACCTAATAAGTCTTTCTTTAAAAATTCTTGTGATAATTCCATGTTTCTGCTTAAGTGAATATCATTTTAGAAGGAATAAAATTTTGTACTGAATAAAGTACAAACCTATTGGTTCTGTAAGTGTGACTTGGGAAAATGTTCTGTGGGTCACAGTAACAAGAAAAGGAATTTGTTACATTAAATGTATCTGCGGGAAAAACGGTAACTTTCCTTCTCCGCTCTTTAAGGAAGTGCAGCATCTATTTCCATAAGATGGTAGCATGCTGTTTAATTTTGTACTTGGCAGGAAAGACTGAATCTCAGTCTGGTTATCTGATATAAGCTATTGCAATATCCATTAAAAAGTCATTCTGCTAATGACAAGGAACGTGAAAACGCTACTTCGTTTACAAATGATGAAATGCTTGTGATTATCTCACTAGCTAAGACTCCAAGCAATTTTTAGCTTTTGTTCTTAAAAAAATAAATAAATAAATAAGAAAAACCTACTGCTAATTCAAGACCAGTCTCCCCTGGACATCTGTGAGAATTCTGCAAAACGAATGTTTTTATTGTCTTGATGTGGTAATTAATCAATCCATTTAGGGTGCTCAATCCAAACTTGATTTTCACAATGGAACTCATGAAAATTAACATTATAATTGAAACATCAAAATGTAACTTGTATCAATACCAGTTCACAGCACATGGATTTATTAGTGATCACTTTTTAGTAATGATAATGAAAAGTGAAAAAGAACCCCTTAACGCTCTTAGTCCATGTCATGAGCCGATGGTCATTACTGCAAAGTGAAATGGCTTAGTTTTCTCCTATCTAACTTAAAACAATAGAAGTTTGCTTTGAGAGTTTGGGGTGGAGGTGTGGAGACCTGGGATATACCATGGTGCTCAGGAAATGGCAACATTTAAATTTCATCTAAATTCCTAGAATTTACATTTTCATTTCACTTGTTGATATATTTACCTGTGTAACTAGAGACACAACAAAGAGGAAAGCATGTCACTCTAAGTGCCATGTAGTCATCCCTCCCAGCAGTGCTCCTAAAAGAGGAAAGAACAACCTGCAAGCTCACTGCTATTTATTTGTCTTCTCGTTCTTGCACACAACAGTGAAAATCTTACTACAGTTGTGAAGGCATTTTCATGCAAATGTAAGTTTTATGTCAATTCTAAGTCAGGTTTATAAAAGAAGACCATGGGTTTAAAATTATATGTATGAATATGTAATGTTATAATTACATGGTATTTATGTGGCATTTATTGCATCATATTTCCATTGTGTTAGTTTTTCTTAAATGCTAAATGAAAATTACACACAGAACACACACAGTGGCAGCTTCGAAGAGTGGAGCTGAGCGTGTGTGTTGGCAAGAAATTCTGAATTGTTTTCCAGAAGTCAGCTCCAAATAACAAGAGTATAGTCCACATTCAAAGCTCTTGGCTTCTAAAACTTAATTTTAAGACAAAGAATCACATAATGGTTCATTTAGAATTTGAAACCACTGGGAGCAGACTGTCCATTGCTCCAATCAATTAAAGAAGCTCTTTTCTAAAAAACAACTTAAGAAACTGGGAAGGAAGGAGGGTGGGAACAAAGAAGCCTTGGCTCCCCGTTGTAGGTTGTAGGCTGCGTTAGAGCAGAATCACAGAAATGTCCTTGTTCACTTACAAGCATCAGTGGTTCTTAAAACCGTAAGTTTCCAGCACTTTCAAGCATAACAGCTCAGGATAAGGAGTGGTCATGAGCCTGGGCATTGCTGGAGAGGGGTTTAGACAGCAGAGTACACAGGTGTATGGCAGCTGCTGCTGGTAGTGGTAGTGATGGTGGTGATGGCAGTGGCCTGTATAGGTCTTCATCCTTGGCAAGCTCAGTGTGGCCTCTGAATCTCAGCCAACCTGAGAAGTACTTGTCCTCATTCTTAATACGATGAAGACAGAGGTCAAGTGTAAGCAGCCACAGCACCTGGACTTTGTGACAACATCTAAACATGATCACTAGGGGTTTTTTGTCACTAGAAAATTTTTTTGAATATTTTTGTAATTAAATATTTGAGCAATTAAGTAATTGAGCTTGTCTTCCGTATATCTTGCTTTGCATTTTCATTTCATTTTGTAACAAGTTATTTTTAACCCCATTCCAAAAAGAGTATTGGGAGAGGGAGAGAGAGAGAGAGAGAGAGAGAGAGAGAGAGAGAGAGAGAGAGAGAGAGAGAGAGAGAAAGTTCTTCAATACAGACAGTTTGAGAAGAACTAATCTAATGCCAAACATTGACTATTCTAGAACCTTCTATTCATAGTCTGATGGAAGTGTCAGGGTTGTCTACACTGAACCCTAGCTGGCTAGCTTTATGCAAGCTGTTGCTATGGTAAAAATGTGGGATATCAAGTATAGTTCATCATCTCTGCCTAGTTAATTTTGGGTGGAATTTACCACAGAGTGATGACTGGAAGTGCAGAGTGTAATTGTGAGCCCTGCTCGGGGTAGGGAGCAGCCCTCTCTTCCATACTCATTGTTGAGGTTTCATGTCTGTGACATCACCTTTGCAGGGTTGTGGTGAAGATCAAGGGAAGAAGTTTCCAGAACCTGATAGTAGGGATTAGAAAAACATCACTTTCCTCCCCTTTCCTGATTGGGCATACATAGAATGGTCAAGGCTGAAACTGGCTCAAATAATTCCAATTAACACTTTTTTGGTAGAAATGCTGTATTTCTTAATTTTCAAAACAAAACAAAACGGGCAGATTGCTGAGAATACACAATCCGTTAGGCCTTTTTCTACCAGCTGAGTCCTATTGAAACACTATGATGAGAAACAGGGATCGCATCATAAGCCATGACTCTGGGGCAAGCTGTGTGCAAATGATGATGTCATCTCTACAGCCTAGAACAGCCTCATGTAGTGAGGAGCCATATCCTACTGTTCTTCACTGATTTGTAGCTCAGTTATCTGGTGTTGCTGTTAAGTGGGGTTGTTTTCTGACTGAACAGTAACTGTGCTAAGCTGAAAGCAGAAAAGAATCTGTAAAAATATTTTCTGTTGTATTATGTTTGGCTCTGCAGCTCATGCATTTGCTTCATCAACAAACTGGATTAAATGCAGTTTGCTTCCCTTTGCTATGTGCATGTGAGAAGGATGATAAAATCTGGTGTCAGCAACAGAGAAGGCCTCAATCTGGTCAAAGAATATATTAGGTTCTGTTGAAAGAGCACTTTTGTCTCTGCTGAGATAGTATTGGGTGCTGTCATTGCTAGGGTTGTTGATGTCCACACTGTTGGGTGCTGTCATTGCTATGATGTTGATATTCATACTGTTGGGTGCTGTCATTGCTCTGGTGTTGATGCACACACTGTTGGATGCT